>NC_053024.1:29612876-29657199 GCF_003073215.2 Triticum urartu
TCTTTGTTGTTTGAGCTCTTTTCTCATGCAATGCTTCACGAACCAAGATAGCAATTGTGTATGAGATGATACCAAGATATGCACCAATGATGTATGTATGCTATGGGAAGTATGATCACTAAAGTGCACAAGTATCATTGCCGGCAATACTCAAAAGCTAGTCTAGATGGGTAAGCGACGCAAAGGAGTAAGGCTATGATGGCTATCAATGTAATGGCAAGAATGATATGTCCAAACCCAACATGAAGAGGAGTAAGGCTATGAGGTTACCGCTACATGCTTACGGTATGGTGTCGAAATTGTGGCATGAATACCAAGATGTAGTCGAGGTGGTCGTTGTTGAGGACGCGTTCATGGCGAAGATGAGCGGCGGCGATGTTGATGTCGAACCGTACCTAAATAGCCGAACTGGCAACACGTGTCAGAGTGTGAAACAGGTAAGCAATGGTGGTGGTATGTGGAAGTGGTGATGGTGTAACGGTGGTGGGAGTGCGTATGCGGAAGTGGGGCGATGGTGGTGACTAAACTGAAAAAAAATCAGTTTCGTCAGGTATCGTTGGACGTCCGGGATGGGCTAGTCGTCCGGTTGTCGGACGTCCGGAAGCAGTCGGACGCCCGGTGCCTGGGCGAAATTTTGGGCACGGGTAGAACAGCTAGGGTTCGTGATGGGGATAGCGAAATTCATCATATCCGGTCAATTTCATGGATGGAAAGGGTGGAGACATGGGGGAAAGGGTAGATCCACTCAAGGCAAAGCAAATCCACAGATCCAATCCAACAAAATTTCAACACACCAACAAATCACAAAAAAAAAATTGGGGCTATTTTTGTGGGGAATTTTCGAGTTAGGGACAAAATCAACAAAAACTAGGCTTGAAACACAACGTGGAGACTCCGAAATCATGATCAACGTGGTTCTAGATACCAAGATGATGTAGGGTAGAACTCTAATCGGCCGATGTTTCACGAAAGGAGTGGATCCCGCGAAGAACACGGAGAACACGAGGGGAAACACGAGAAAATCACTAAACCAACAAGAAATAGTCACACATATGCTAGATCCTCGAGTACATAAGAGATCACACGATCCACGGACAACTAAGGACGATACAAAGGTAGCCGGTCTTCTCCGTGAGGAGGTCTTGAGGTTCTTCCCATAAAGGGGTCTTGAATCCAAAGGGATCTTCTCCGAAGAGGGGCCGTGGTCTCTCTCGTGGAGTAGATCCGATGTGGATGAGCAATGCTCTATCTCTAATATAACCTAAACCAATGCTAACCCTAAAACGTAGGTATGAGAAGAGTATATATAGTCTAGGTGGGCGAAGGGGTACATGGGCTGCGGCCCAACATGAAACAACACACAGGCGTCGGACGTCCGGGAGTCACTGGTCGTCCGAAGGCTCGTGAGGGTCCGGACGTCCGGTGCTCGTCGGACGTCCGTAGATTCGGCTCGGGTGTGTGAAAGTGTGTGATATTGACTGGAGGGGGGTGAATAGGAGATTTTTATGAATGTCTTCAAAACGTGGAAGTTTCAAAAGACAAACGATAGAAAATAAACCCCTATTACCATGCAGCGGAGGTAAGACTACACTAGGCAAACCATAGTCAAGTAATTCAATGGAAGTGAAAGCACAATGACTTAATAGCCAGAAATGTAGTAAGATCAGGTGGAAGATATTATGAAGCAAACAGAACACGCAGTCACTCAGTGAGACAAAAAGATAAAGCAATCATAAAATGACTTCACAAGGAGTAACAGTAAGTAAGGGAAGGGAAGGATGAAACCCAGTGACTCATTGAAAGACAATGATTTTGTTGGACCAGTTCCAGTTGCTGTGAAAACTGTACGTCTGGTTGGGGCGGCTAGGTATTTAAACCTTAGGACACAACAGTCCCAGACACCCAGTCCGGAACACGTAGCTCAGGGACACCCAGTCCTCAACCGTATTCCCCTTGAGCTAAGGTCACACAGACCTTGCCCTATCACTCTGGTAAGTCTTCAAGGTAGACTCCCAAACCTTCACAGACTTAGTTCACCGGCGATCCACAATGACTCTTGGATGCTCAGAACGCGATGCCTAACCGGTTGGAGGATTCACAGTCCTCAAGTGTAATAAGTCTTCAGATCACACAGACAGGAAGACTTAAGTGATGCCTAACACTCTTTGGTTCTGGGTGGTTAGGGCTTTATCCTCGCAAGGAATTCTCTCTCAAAGGCTTGGAGGTGGGTTGCTCTCAAACGACAAAAGCGTTTCTAACTCTGAGCAGCCAACCATTTATGGTTGTAGGGGGTGGGCTATTTATAGCACTAGGCACCCGACCTGATTTGTCTCCGAAATGAACCCTGGGTCACTAAGGAACTGACACGCGTCCAACGGTCAGGATTTGAACACACACACGGCGACAACTTTACTTGGGCTACAAGCAAAGCTGACTGTCTGACTCTGACAAGATCGCTCTCATAGTCCTTCACTCGAAGACATAGGTTTTGTTAAGCATCACTTCAGTCATTCTGACTGGTTCTCTTGGACCCCACTTAACAGTACGGTGGTTCCTATGACTCAATAAACAAGAAAAAGAACTACGAAAGATCTGAGTCTTCGAGCTCCATAGGCTTCATGCGATGTCTTCTCTTGTCATAGCCTTCAATATGAATATCTTCACATACCACCTTTGACATCAATGTCTTCATACGTTTTTAGGGGTCATCTCTGGTAGGAAAACCAAATCAATGAGGGACTTCTACCTGTGTTATCCTGCAATTCTCACAAACACATTAGTCCCTCAACTAGGTTTGTCGTCAATACTCCAAAACCAACTAGGGGTGGCACTAGATGCACTTACAATCTCCCCCTTTTTGGTGATTGATGACAAACTAGTTGAAGTTTTCAACGGGGAATATAATATGTGAAATTGTAAAGGATAAGGAATTGTCTTCATAAGTTGCAAGGGCTCCCCCTGAAGATGTGCATATAAGTAATTTGCTTTTGGAATGCAAATGCACATGGCAGGTTGTGCTTGTGGAGATCCTCTTCAACTTATGATGACAATCAACTATGCAAGTGAAGATATGTGAAGATAATGACATGCATAATGGAAAATGGACGTTTGCAAAATGATCTAAGTGCGGAATTTATCATCGCACATGCGGAATTTATCATCGCATCACAAAGTGGCAAATAAGTAGCAGACGACCATCGAGTTTAAGTGTTACAACTCAAAGAACCAAATGTATCAAAACGAGAGTTGTAAACACGAAGCAAAATATAAAGCACCCGCCCATATGGACCCACTTGAAGACTATCAAACTCATATGCTTCTCCCCCTTTTGTCAGTAAGGACCAAAAAGGTTTGAAGACATAGAGCATCTACTCGTTCCCATGAAGAGTAGGTGAAGCAGCAGGGTCATTGGTGGTATTCGGCGGTGCAGAAGAGCTTGGAGCAGTGGCGAAGCGTGCTGAAGGAGGTGGCGATGAAGTGGCATCGTCTTCATCCTCGATCACTCTGGCATTCACAGTTGCAGCAGAGGAAGAAACTCAGAGTCTTCAAGAGATGGAGTGCGTTGCAGCACTGCCCTTCGAGGAGATGTGGAGTCAAACTTGAAGCGTTCAGAGAAGCCATCCTCTGAAGATCATCTTCAGAGCACATCAGCGTCAGCCCTTTCCATGTGCGTCGAGAGGTTTCATGGGCAACAAAAATTCTTGGTGGCAAGATTGCGAATGCGGTTGACATCCACCAAGAGGCTTTGCATTTGGCGCTTCAGCCAGTCATGATGCCTATCCTGTTTCTGATGAAGAGCCACCAGAAGCTCTCGGTCATTAAGAACACGAGTGCGCTTCTTGGGTCGTTGGGCAGTTGTGCTGTCGGTGGCTTCAGTAAGGGCAGGATGTGGTGCACGTGTAGTTCCAGCCAAAGGATACACATGAGTGACTGCTTCAACTCCTTCAATGTTCTGAGAAAAACTTTGATGCTCCGCATTCTGAAGACTTAGAGGTTCCTTGGCAGGCTCAGGATAGATGGCTTCAATAGACATATCCACATTAGGCAGAAAGATCCGATGATTGCGAGCAGATGGCTGATATGAGATAGCGGAGTGAAGTTTGATCAGCCGCATTACCCATGGGGCGTAGAACTTCAAGCCAAAAAGATCAGAGCCTGATGCAGCAAGTTGGCGAATGAAGAAGTCCTGTGCATTGAAGCATTTGCCATGAAGAATATAGAAGACCAAAGTCTTCATTGCACCTTCCAGCTTGGCATGTGGAGAGTGTCCTTTGATGGGCCAGAGAGTTCGCCTTATGATGTGATAAATAGTCCTTGGCAGATACTCTAGGTCTTCAACAAAGAACTCTTTGGGATATGCAGCATCTTGGGGCAATGGCTTCATCATACTGAGCATCTGACTCATGTTAGGTTCATGCTTCTGAAAGATGCTCTCTACAGCTTCACTATGAAGTTGACAGCCAGATTCATAGAGATCGCCAGGAGTGGGTAGACCAGTGAGCTCAATGATGTCAAAGGCTTTGGCTTCGTGATGAACGTTTCCTGTCATTCACTCCAGGACCCAAGTCTTTGGATCTCTGTTGTACCCGCGGATGTGAAGTGTGGCATAGAATTGGAGCAGCAAGTCTTCATTCCAATGCTCTTGGTCAGTGACGAACAGCAACAGTCCAACCTCTTTGAAGCAATCCAGAGCTTCTTCCAGACAGGGCAGACCAGCTATTGCTTCAATGTCAAGACGCTTGTGTGGGAAGATGCGACCTTGATTGTATAGAATGCAGGAGTAATAGCTTCGCTGCGGATAGCTCCAGAACCGATCAGATGATATTCTTTCCCTTGAGTAGGGGTTCCTGGAGCTATTGAAGAAAGTGTTGTCTGCTCTGAAGCCATTGACATTGAAGGATCCAGGTGCTGATGCAGGACCTGGAAACCTGGGCAATCGGGAATTGCGGTAGCTGTACCTGAGGCCTGTGCTCAACATGATAGTCGAACTGAGGACCGGCAGCAGGCGCAGGAACAGAAGCAGTGGGATCAGTGGCTTCGCTGACTTCTGGTGCTTGGGTTGGTGAAGGCTCCACATTAGCTTCAGCCATGACAGCGTCAGTGGCTTCATTGGTGTTGGTGGTGGCAGCCTCAAGATTTTCAACCTCCACTTGACGAGCTGGAGGGTCGGTCACAGTCACGTTCTCCTCGAGAACAGCTTCTTGGTGGGACGGGGAGAGTAGCAGCTTTGGGTTCTTCTTCATCGGCTGATGCAGCCGGAATGTCTTCAGCAGCTTTAGCTTCAGACTCAGAGACTGGAGGCCTTGGTCCTTTGCGAAGCCTGCGCATAACGCTGGCGACGCCTGTGGAGTTGGAGTTGGCTGGGCCTCAAAGTCTTCTTCCTCTTGTGGGCGATCAGCCCATGATGCATCCTGAGCAATTGGCGTCAGAGGACGACCAATGCTGATGAGTTCGCTGTGCGTTAGCACAGGCGATGATACCTGTTGGTGCTCGAGCTGAGGAAGACTGCATCATCTTCAACATGGTCATGGTGACCAATGTCTTCAGCAGCGATGGGATCAGCTGCTGGAAAGTCTTCAGCTTCATGAGCCTCTGTGAAAGCAGGCTCATGGACAGTCAGTTGACGTTCTTGCGGTTCAGTGTCAGGGTGAACCATGGAGATGGGTTCAACAATCAAGGGCTCTGTGGGAGCACCGTTCCTTCTTGGTCTTCCGCTTCTTCTTGGAGGGAGCAGTGGCAGAGGCTTCAGGATGTTTCCTCTTTCTGCTTCAGCCTCAGCAGTCCTCGTCTTCTTCAGCTCTGAAGCGGTTGACCGGGCCTTTGGCTTCGAGCCAGTCATGCTAGTTGGGAAGACAATGGGATCTGCTTCCTGCCTGTGGTGCGTTGGGTTCGGCACAGTGGGCTTCTTCTTCTGCTTAGCAGCCATCCTGGGATCAATGCCCGGACGCCCAAGGGCCTTGCGCTTCTCAGCCTCGTTGTAGCCTTGCACACACTTGTCAGCCAGGCTCTTCATGCGCTCCCGAGAACCCTGAGCTTCTGCGTGTTTCTTGAGAAAGGCTTCTTTGAGCTCGTGCAGCATAATCTTGAAGTTTTTCACCTCTTGCACGCTGAGCTTGGCCATATGCTTCTTGAACTGAGCCTTTTCATAGTCAATCTTTTGCTTCAGTTCGACGATGCGCTGAGCGAGAGCTAGCTCTGAAGCAATGGCGCCATGGAAGGCGACACTGAGGCCAATGGGTAGTTGCAGATCTTCGAAGCTGATGTTTGGCGTGTCAAACCACTCATCAATGAAGTTGTGGATGATTGTCACGTCAAAGAGAGGCAGATCATTGAAGATTTCTGCTTCTTCTTTGCTTTGATGAGTTGCTCAAGAGCGTCATCTGCAAGATCTTCGTCACTTGACAGATCAATGGCATCGTTTCGCAGAATGGCAGCAGCTGTCAGTTCTTGGCCGGTGTGTGGAAGAGGCATCTTGACCTTCTGGGGCTTGGAGATGCATGACAAATCTTCAGACTGCACACTGTCTTTAGGAGGTGCAGTGGCCAGTGGCTTCGCCCGTGAGATTTTTGGTGCAGAGGCAGGCTTTGAAGCTTTTGGCTGCTTCAGCTTCTTTGGCTTCGGCGCTGCAGGCGCTTCATCTGATTTAGCGTCATTAGCAGGCTCATTCACGATAGTCCCTTGAACCACGATATGGGTGATGAGGCCTTCAAGGTTGTAGAAGGGCCCAAGAAGATTGGGTTCAGCTTCGCGAGTTCCATCGGCACGGGGAGCAGAGGGACTAGGGTTGAAGTCTAAACCCAAAGACTTCTTGTTATGCTTCGCTGAGTTCTTGGCAAACTGGAAGTTGCGCTTGAACAGATTGTTGTGACGGCACCATAGTAGTGACGATGGGTGTGCATCTGCAGGCTGTGGCCCACGGACCATGCAGGGATAGAAGCCTTGTTCAATGGCTTCTTCTCTGGACCTGGGTTGAAGATTCTTGTATAGGATGTCTCCCCACGGTCTCTTGATGGCATTTTTCTCAGCATATTCTTGGGTCGCAAACCGGTATTTGAACCATTGTTCTGCCCAATATCTTCGAATCCACTGGATTCGGGTCTTGCGCTGATTATAATCCTCTTCAGGATCTGTCTTGTAAAGTTCTGAGAGGTCATCAGGTAGATCTCTTGATGTTCCGCCACGACGCTATCTGCCTCCCTTCCTTGCAGATTTCTCTGAAGCCATGAATTTTAAACTGAAAGGCTTCAATACGTTCAAAGGCTTCAAAGGTTTTCGCTTGCTGGACAAACAGGAACTGGCTTCGGGAGAATTTATATGATGATGTAAGTATTCTGCAAATGAATGCAGACTATGAGAACCAAGGGATTCTCCCACGGACATGTACCTATGACAGCATTAAGGTGCGAGGGAAGGGGAAGAGGTCATATGCATTCTCAGAAGATTTTGAAGATAAATCAGTTTAGAAGACATTGACCTCATCGTGCGAAGACATTCACTCATTGATAAGGAGTTGGTTCCAGATTTGTACGAATCCAGAGATCAGTACAAGTGAGGAATCTAACTACTTTGTGAGGCATAAGTGAATATACTAGGCATATTATGAGATGCAGTATGTAAGAGATCCAACTTGTGTGAACAGAAACTGCTTGTGGTAGAAAGTGACGAAGCTTTGGGATCAAAGGGGCCGTAAAAAGGAAGTTTTATTTACCACACGAAGAACTGCTAGACGGAGTGGAAGAGGAGGCCGAGCAGTTTGATCGTCCATGCCCTAACTTGGCGACGGAGGACACCTACGGCGATGGCGGAGAAGACGATGTCCGCGGTCGGCGTGAAGACGGCGTCGGAGAGGTTGCGGCAGCGAAGCGCTTCGTCGCCGGCGTGTCGAGGGCTAGCGGTGGCGCTAGGGTTCGTGCGAGAGTGGAAGAAGAGATAATGACTGGTGAGTGTATATTTATAGGGACAGGGATCTCTCTCCTTTGTTACACAGGTGCCCCTGGCGATTCACATCTGAGGAACACGTGGCCATCATGCAACATATCGGGGGTTGTTCCACGTCCCACGAACGCCTGGATTGTCGGGTGGTCGTTCCCACTTCTCTGGGTTTCAGGTGAAGGAATGAGCATTGAAAACGGACTTAATGTTTGTCTCTGTATCTTCTGCTGACAAGGACGCAGAGAAGACATTCGACAGTTTCAATAGAATGCATATGATTTGGAGAGATAGAGTTTGAGATAGAAAGCAAAGAGAGGTTAGGGTCCGATCACATTCACTTAGTTCAAAAGATTCAACAAGAAGACATAGCTATAAGTGAATGCTGTAGAGGACAGAACACTAGTATATATATATAATCAACATAGTGAAGATAATCATGAAGACATGTTGAGATTGAAGCCAAACCAAATGTGAAGACATAGCAAATGTAACACCATGAGTGAAACACTTCAAACAGAACATTTGGTGGTGGCGTTACCCACCGTATAGGAAGTATTAGACCCAGACACGGCGCACAATTATCGTGGCGCTCCGAAGTCAAATTCCACATTAATGTATTCACACTTAGAATGTATGTCTTCATTGATTGAAGATATACTTTACTTCGTGTGTTGCACATCTAAGTCATCAATATGCATAAGTGTTAGGATGTGTGCCTGATCACAGGACATTTGAGGATTCCAAGATATTTAGCTCACACCGTAACTTGCAAAATCTCTTTTCATCCAAGGGCTTGGTGAAGATATCTGCCAATTGCTCTTCAGTGTTGACGTGTATGATATCAATATCTTCCTTCACAACATGATCTCTGAGAAAGTGATGACGAATTTCAATGTGTTTTGTCTTCGAGTGCTGAACTGGGTTGTTGGCAATCTTGATGGCGCTTTCGTTGTCGCAGTAGAGTGGCACTTGCTTCAGATGAATGCCATAGTCCTTGAGTGTTTGCTTCATCCACAGAAGCTGAGCGCAGCAAGATCCAGCAGCAATGTATTCAGATTCAGCAGTGGAGAGAGATACACAGTTCTGCTTCTTTGAAGACCAACATACAAGCGATCGTCCCAGAAAATGACATGTGCCTGATGTAGACTTGCGATCCACTTTGTCACCAGCATAATCAGCATTCGAGAATCCAACCAGATCAAACTCTGAGCCCTTTGGATACCATAATCCTAGAATTGAGGTGTGAGCCAAATATCGAAGAATTCGCTTCACAGCTAAGTGATGCGACTCCTTTGGTGCCGCTTGAAATCGAGCACACATGCAAACACTAAGCATAATATCTGGCCTAGATGCACATAGATAAAGAAAAGAACCAATCATGGAGCGGTATACCTTTTGGTCGAACTCTTTACCATTGTCGTCAGGACCCAGATGATGCTTGGCTGGCATTGGCGTCGGGAAGCCTTTGCAGTCTTGCATACCGAACTTCTTCAGGCAATCTTTGAGATACTTCTCTTGAGATATGAAGATGCCGTTGCGTTGCTGTCGTATTTGAAGACCGAGGAAGAACTTCAGCTCTCCCATCATGGACATCTGATATTGCTCTTGCATCATATATCCAAACTCTTCACTATACTTCTGATTGGTGCAGCCGAAGATAATGTCATCCACATATATTTGGCACACAAACAGTTCACCATCATATGTCTTCGTGAAGAGAGTGGGGTCGAGGGAACCAGGTATGAAGCCTTTGCTCTTCAGGAAGTATTTGAGTGTGTCATACCAGGCCCGAGGGGCTTGTTTGAGGCCATACAGTGCCTTGTTGAGCTTGTATACCATGTCAGGATGTTTTGGATCTTTGAAGCCAGGCGGTTGTGCAACATACACTTCTTCAATCTTGCCATTGAGAAAGGTGCTCTTCACATCCATTTGATATAGAAGTATGTTATGATGATTTGCATAGGCCAGCAGTATGCATATGACTTCAAGTCTAGCCACAGGAGCGAATGTTTCATCGAAGTCAATGCCTTCCACTTGAGTATATCCTTGAGCAACGAGACGAGCTTTGTTTCTGACAACTTGACCATGCTCATCTTGCTTGTTGCGGTATATCCATTTGGTGCCTATTATGTTGTGCTTCCGTGGATCAGGACGCTTAACCAGTTCCCATACATTATTCAGCTCAAACTGTTGAAGCTCTTCTTGCATAGCTTGAATCCATTCAGGTTCCATGAAGGCTTCTTCAACTTTCTTGGGTTCTGTTATTGAGACGAATGCGAAGTGCCCACAGAAATTTGCTAGCTGAGTTGCCCTTGAACGAGTGAGCGGACCGGGTGCATTGATGCTATCAATTATTCTCTCAATCTGCACTTCATTGGCAACATGAGGATGTACAGGGCGAAGATTTTGCTCTTGCTGATCGTTGTCATTGTTAGTGGGATTGTCTTCAGGCTGAGCATTGTCTTCAGGTTGATTCGGTGCAGAGATGATAAGTTCCTCTTCAGGTTGAGCTTCAGAGGGTATGATTTCTCCGGTTCCCATAAGATTGATTGATTCGCTGGATGGAACTTCATCTAGCACATTTGGGAGGTGCTCTCTTTGTGAACCGTTAGTCTCATCAAACCGCACATCCACTGTTTCAACCACTTTATAATGAAAGAGATTGAAGACTCTGTAGGAGTGCGAATCCTTTCCATATCCAAGCATAAAACCCTCATGTGCTTTTGGTGCAAATTTTGAAGTGTGATGTGGATCCTTGATCCAGCACCTGGCGCCAAATACTCTGAAGTAACTGACATTTGGCTTCTTGCCAGTAAGGAGCTCATAAGATGTCTTGTTCAGAAGCTTGTGAAGATAAACACGATTGATTGTATGGCATGCAGTATCAATGGCTTCAGGCCAGAATTTTCTTGGAGCTTGTATTCATCTAGCATCGTTCTGGCCATCTCAATGAGTGTTCTGTTCTTGCGTTCAACGACCCCATTCTGCTGTGGCGTGTACGGGGCTGAGAATTCATGTGTGATGCCCAAGGTATCAAGATATGTATCAAGGCCAGTGTTCTTGAATTCAGTGCCATTGTCACTTCTGATATGCTTTATCTTGGCGCCATAGTTGTTCATTGCTCGATTGGCGAAGCGTCTGAAGACATCCTGCACTTCAGTCTTGTAAAGGATTATGTGCACCCAAGTATATCTAGAATAATCATCAACAATGACAAAGCCATAGAGACAAGCAATAGTAGTAAGAGTTGAGTAATGAGTGGGACCGAAAAGATCCATGTGGAAGCAGTTCGAAGGGTCGAGTAGTTGTCATGATTGTCTTCGAGGGATGTTTGGCCCTCGTCATCTTTCCTGCTCATAGGCACCGCATAAGTGATCTTTCTTGAACTTGACACCCTCGATTCCTATGACATGCTTCTTCTTTGCAAGGGTGTGGAGGTTCCTCATGCCAGCATGCCCTAGCCTTGATGCAGAGCCATCATTCTGAAGCTTTTGCTAGAAGACATACGGCAAGCTGTGGTCCTGCTGAGAAATCTACCACGTACAAATCATCTTCCTATACCCTTCAAACACTAGAGACTTGTCAGATTCCATTAGTACAAGGCAGCGATATTTTCCAAATATTACGATCATGTTCAAATCGCAAAGCATTGAGACAGACATTAAGTTGAGCCAAGGGATTCAACAAGCAGACTTTATCCATGTGTTGATCTCTTGAGATTGCAACTCTACCTAGACCCAATACCTTACTTTTACCAGTGTCAGCAAATGTGATGTGACTCTTGTCGGATGGACGTGAGGTTGAGTCCATAAGAAGGCTTCTTTTGCCAGTCATGTGATTGGTACACCCACTATCAATAATCCATTCTGAAGACGCTGGTGTCGTACCCTACAGTGCAGTTAGGGGGATAGGCTTCACGAAGAGAATTGTGAAGCAAAAACATGACGAACCAGTGGGTTATGAAAGCTTAGATCCAGATTAGGACTAATAGGGAGAGTAGCAGCGATTCAGGAACGAAGTACATAGTAAGACCATTCAGGCATTTGATCTTGCGCCCTACAAGATGTTTAAGGTCCCCAGCAATAGCGTCAGACGATTTTGGTTTTCTGCTGGAGACCTTTCCCTGCAAAAGAGAGTTAAGCTTTCTTAGCCACCCACATCTTCAAGGGTGGCTTAGAAGCAATAAGTCTAAGTGCAGCATCTGAGAACTTTGGCTTTGGAGCCCTAGCAAACGTCTTGCAGGCGGACAATAGTACTCATAAGAATATAGCAGAATAGTTCTTGGTCTTATGAACATGGCGGTTTGATGAACCGCGCTCATATTCATAGGCCTGAGTATGGTTTCCCTGCAAAACATTTGCGTTAGTGCGACTCAGGTGAGTCCTCTGTCTGTATGAAGCCTTTGGACCGTATGAAGCCTGTGGTCTGGGTTGTCTTCTTCACCTGTGGTGTCATGATGACATTGACAGGAAGATTTTCCAAACACCTTTTCGGCACCCAAATCTTCTTCATAGGCGGTCCATTCCTGCAGTTAGTACCAATGTACCTGGCAAACACTTCACCATTCTGATTCTTAAACAGTTTATAGTTTGCATCAAAGGATTCATCAATGACAATGGGGTTAGCACAAGTGAAGCCAGATAGATTGGATGGATCTGCTGAAGGTTCCTTTGCAGCAACCCATGTGGTTTTGGGGTACTGCTAAGGTTTCCAGTAAGAGCCATCGGCATTCATTTTCCTTATGAACCCAACACCCTCTTTCCTTGGGTTTTGGTTCAGGATCTGCCTTTTGAGGACATCACATAGTGTCTGATGCCCTTTGAGACTTTTGTACATCCCTGTTTCAAGCAATGTCTTCAACCTAGCATTTTCATCAGCAATAGCAGTGGTATCCTCAGCAGAGGGGTTAGCTACCACATCAATAGTTGAAGATATTGCAACAGTAGCAGTAGTAGAACACTCAGCAACAGAAGTAGCATTATCACACTCGAATGCATTTAAGACATGGTGGTTCAAATCCTTCCTGAGCGGAACTGATCTGTTTGGCGCGAAGTGACTTCGTTTTCCTTTTGAAGATCTTCATGAGCCGCTCTCAATTTCTCAAGATCTTGCTTCCTTTGAAGATAATCATAGGAAAGCTTTTCATGAGTTGTTGAGAGCGTTTCATGATGACTTTCAAGTTCCTCATACTTAACGTGAAGATTTTTTATGTCTTCAATTAAGGACTCAGATCGAGTCATTTCAGCACCTAACAGATCATCGCTTTTGTCTAACAGTTTTTGAATATGTTCCATGGCTTTCTGTTGTTCAGTTGCAATTTTAGCAAGTGTTTTGTAGCTGGGTTTGAACCACTCAGAGTCATCGTCACTAGATGTTTGATAGTGAGTAGTGCGTGTGTTTACCTTGGCACCGCGTGCCATGAAGCAGTAGGTAGGAGTGGAGTAGTCCTTGTCATTTGCATCGGTGTTGGTGTGAAGTCATTGTCTTCAGTGTTGAAGATGGACTTGGCAACGTATGCTGTAGCCAGACTTGCAACGCCTGAATCGGACTCCTCCTTCAGACTCCACCTCCGCCTCCTCAGAAGCGGACTCCTCCTCTGAATCCATTTGCCTGCAACAAACGACGTGCCTGCCAGATGAGCTCTTCTTGTGTGATGAAGACTTTGAGGAAGACTTGGAAGAAGACTTTGAGTATTTCTTCTTCTTCTTGTCGTCAGAGTCATATTCCTTGCTCTTCTTCTTCTTTTTGTTCTCATTGTCCCACTGCGGACACTCAGAGATGAAGTGGCCAGTTTCTTGCACTTGTGGCATGTTTTCTTCTTGTAGTCATGAGCAGAAGCTTCATCATTCCTTGAGCTTGATCGTGAAGACTTTCTGAAGCCTTTCTTCTTGGTGAATTTTTGGAACTTCTTCACAAGCATAGCAAGTTCCTTTCCAATGTCTTCAGGATCATCAGAACTGCTGTCAGATTCTTCTTCAGATGAGGAGACAGCTTTTGCCTTCAAGGCACGAGTTCGCCCATAGTTTGGACCGTAGATATCTCTTTTCTCAGAAAGCTGAAACTCATGTGTGTTGAGCCTCTCAAGTATGTCAGACGGATCGAGTGTCTTGAAATCAGGACGTTCTTGAATCATCAGGGCTAGGGTGTCAAACGAACTGTCAAGTGATCTCAAGTTGTCTTGACGACTTCATGCTTGGTGATCTCAGTAGCGCCGAGGGCTTGAAGCTCATTTGTGATGTCAGTGAGTCGATCAAACGTGAGCTGGACATTCTCATTGTCATTTGCTTGAAGCGGTTGAAGAGGTTGTGAAGGACACTGATTCTCTGATCTCTCTGGTTGAGACGCCTTCGTTGACCTTGGAGAGCCAGTCCCAGACTAGCTTAGATGTTTCCAAAGCACTCACACGGCCATACTGTCCTTTGGTCAGATGACCACAGATGATATTCTTGGCAGTAGAGTCCAGTTGAACGAACTTCTTGACATCAGCAGCAGTGACACCTTCTCCAGCCTTGGGAACGCCGTTCTTGACGACATACCATAAGTCGACGTCAATGGCTTCAAGATGCATGCGCATCTTATTCTTCTAGTAGGGATATTCAGTTTCATCGAACACGGGGCCCGCCGCGGAGACTTTGATTATCCCTGCAGTCGACATAGCTAAAACTCCAGGTGGTTAAACTGAATCACAAAGAACAAGGGAGTAACTTACTCAGATACCAATTAAAAGTGCGTTATATTGACTAGAAGGGGGGTGAATAGGCGATTTTTATGAAAGTCTTCAAAACATGGAAGTTTCGAAGACAAAGATAGAAATAAACCTATTACCATGCAGCGGAAGGTAGACTACACTAGGTAAACCATAGTCAAGTATTGAATGAAGTGAAAGCACAATGACTAATAGCAGCTAGGTAGTAAGGATAAGGTAGGAAGATATTATGAAGCCAAACAGAACACGCAGTTACTTAGTGAAGACTAAAGATAGTGCAATCATACAATGACTTCACAAGGACCAACAGTAAGTAAAGGGAAGGGAAGGATGAAACCAGTGACTCATTGAAGACAATGATTTGTTGGACCAGTTCCAGTTGCTGTGACAACTGTACGTCTGGTTAGGGCGGCTAGGTATTTAAACCTGAGGACACACAGTCCCGGACACCCAGTCCTGAACAAGCAGCTTAGGACACCCAGTCCACACCGTATTCCCCTTGAGCTAAGGTCTCACAGACCTTGCCCAATCACTCTGGTAAGTCTTCAAGGTAGACTCCCAAACCTTCACAGACTTCGTTCACCGGTGATCCACAATGTCTCTTGGACGCTCAGAGCGCGACGCCTAATCAGCTGGAGGATTCACAGTCCTCAAGTGTTATAAGTCTTCAGATCACACAGACAAGAAGACTTAAGTGATGCCTAATTCTCTTTGGCTCTGGGTGGTTAGGGCTTTATCCTCGCAAGGAATTCTCCCTCAAAGGCTTCGAGGTGGGTTGCTCTCAAACGACAAAAGCCGCATACTAATTCTGAGCAGCCAACCGTTTATGGTTGTAGGGGGTGGGCTATTTATAGCCACTAGGCAACCCAACCTGATTTGTCCGAAATGACCCTGGGTCACTCTGACACGTGTTCCAACGGTTAGATTTCAAACTCACACGGCAACTTTACTTGGGCTACAAGCAAAGCTGACTTGTCCGACTCTGGACAAGATTCGCTCTAATAGTCTTCACTCAAAGACATAGGTTTTGGTTAAGCATCACTTCAGTCATTATGACTGGTTCTCTTGGACCCCACATAATAGTACGGTGGTTCCTATGACTCAACAGAGAAGAAAAAGAACTATGAAAGATCTAAGTCTTCGAGCTCCATAGGCTTCATGCGATGTCTTCTCTTGTCATAGTCTTCAATGAGAATATCTTCATAAACCACCTTTGACATCAATGTCTTCATACATTTTTAGGGGTCATCTTGGGTATGAAAACCGAATCAATGAGGGACTTCTACCTGTGTTATCCTGCAATTCTCACAAACACATTAGTTCCTCAACTAAGTTTGTCGTCAATACTCCAAAACCAACTAGGGGTGGCACTCGATGCACTTACAATGATGTGTTTATCTACCATGTGCATACGTTATTTGCTTTGTTGTGTGCATGTGTAGGATACTTGGACTTCGTGTGAACTTCCACGTCACGTGAGTTGACAATCCGAGCTCTTGAGAGCGAACCACCTTCTACCACGATGATTCTACATTGCACTTGCTTGTACTTCAGCATT
Source organism: Triticum urartu (assembly GCF_003073215.2). Taxonomy (NCBI): domain Eukaryota; kingdom Viridiplantae; phylum Streptophyta; class Magnoliopsida; order Poales; family Poaceae; genus Triticum; species Triticum urartu. The sequence goes on from NC_053024.1 coordinate 29,629,073, forward strand.
GTGAAGGACGCAAAAGAACATGCTTTCAAGGTGATATCCTTCTCTTTTGAGAACCCCCAAACCACGAGCATGCATATTGTGGATCATACTACTTGTGTTGCTTGCACCATGCGACTTATTTGTCATCTTGGACCCCTTTCTTGCGCACATCTTAGAGATCTTGCTTCCACTTGTCATTTTCACAATTCCATGCTTCATGATATATATGCCTTGTGTGTTGCACCCAATTCTTGGATTACTTGCTCCTATCACATGTTTGGTTGCAACAATGTCATCACTTCACATATGCCATGTCCCATCGATTGCTACATGCTTGCTGATGTAGGGTAGAACCCTAATCGCCTTATCTTTCACGAAAGGAGCGGATCCCGCGAAGAACACGAGGAACACAAAGAGGGAAACGGGGGAAATCACAAGGGGAAACACAAGAGGAACACTAAAACTAACAAGAACAAGTCACACATGTGCTAGATCCTTGAATACATAGAACGATACACGATCCACGGACAACTAGGGACGAATACAAAAGGGAAACTGGTTCTTCTCCGTGAGGAGGTCTTGATGTTCTTCCCTAAAGAGGGGTCTTGAATCCTCTTGGGGGATCTTCTCCGGTGGAGGCTCGAATCTCCGAGGAGAAGGTAACCAAGTGGATGAGCAAAGCTCACACAAAATATGAGCTAATCTTTGCTAACCCTAGAGAAGTTGTACGGGATGGAATTATATATAGTCTAGGGGGTAGAAGGGGTACACGGGCCTCGGCCCTTTACTATACGCAGACAGGGGAGGCCGTCCGGGCGTCGGGCCGGATGTCCGGGCGTTCGCGGAGGGCCGGATGTGGGCTGTGGAGGCCGGATGTCCGGGCTGGTGAAGCTGGCCATGTTGCTCTCGGGTTCGGGGGGGTCCGGATTTCTGGGGGGGGGCCGGATGTCCGGGACCTTGAGAAGTGTCGGATATCCGGGCTTGCGGTGCCGGATGTCCGGGGCCTGTAGGCACTTGGTGGTTGAGGAGCTGTAGAGCCGGATGTCGCTCAAGGAGCCGGATGTCCGGGGCCTTGGCCGGATGTCCGGGGCCTGGGAGATGCTCTTGGCTCCTTCCGTTGGTTCTCCTCATCCGTGGACTTGGGGACTTGTCCGTCTTCATGCGCATCTTCGGGAGGACCCTCTTGGTACCTAATCATGCACAACATCTCGGACTTAGGTAGTAGCCATGTCTCATGCATAGAAAGTGGAAGTTCGGAGAGGAGTGAGTTCACCTTATCTTCGATAGCTTTGGCTCGGGCTCGTGTCATTGGTCCAAGTGGTGCCGTTGGAGGTGTGGGTGCGTCCATGGGGATGATCTTGGGATGCTCCGCATCATCTCCCCTCCCTTGGGGAAGATCCGTCCTCGGATCGAAATCCTCATCACCATGGTAGGGCGAGAGATCTTTGATGTTGAAGATGTCGCTCACGGAGTACTTGTCACGAGGAATGTCGATCTTGTAAGCGTTGTTGTTGTAGCGTGCAAGCACCTTGAATGGTCCATCCGCGCGTGGTCGAAGTTTGGACTTGCGTTCTTGGGGAAAGGTCCTTGCGAAGGTGTAGCCACACGAGGTCTCCAATGTTGAATATCATAGGGTGCTTGTTGACGTTGAGCTTGGTCGCAAGGCGTTGTACTTGGCGCTCGATGGTGTTTCTTGTATCTTCATGCACCTTCTTGATATGGGTCGCTCTTGCACTTGCGTCCAAATTGATTCGCTCTTGGAGTGGTAGAGGTAGAATATCCAATGGTGACAAAGGGTTGAATCCGTAGACGACCTCGAAAGGGGACTTGCCGGTTGTTGAGTGTCTTGCTCGGTTGTAGGCGAACTCGGCGATGGGTAGACACTCCTCCCACTCCTTGATGTTCTTCTTGATGAGTACTCGAAGTAGAGCGGAGAGTGTGCGGTTTGTCACCTCCGTTTGGCCGTGTTTGAGGATGGTACGCCGTGGAGAAGAGTAGCTTGATTCCGAGCTTGGCGCATAGGGTCTTCCAAAAGTAGCTAAGGAACTTGACGTTGCGGTCCGAGACGATGGTCTTTGGCACACCATGGAGACGCAATATTTCCCTACAAAAGAGATTAGCAACATGTGAAGCATCGTCTATCTTGTGGCAAGGAATAAAATGTGCCATTTTTGAGAAACGGTCCACAATGACAAATATGGAATCTTTCCCATTGCGAGTCGTAGGCAAACCAAGTACAAAGTCCATGATAATGTCTTCCCATGGTTGGTATGGAATTGGTAGAGGTATATAGAGACCATGAGATTGAGCTTTGGACTTAGCTTTGCGACATGTAGAACAACGGTTGGTGAAACGATTGACGTCCCGAAACATCTTTGGTCAAAAGTAGTTCTTCGAGAGCGTGGCGAACGTCTTGTCGCGTCCGAAATGTCCCATTAAGCCTCCTCCATGCGATTCCTGCAAAAGAAACAAACGAAGAGACGACTCGGGGATGCAAAGTTTGTTAGCTCTCATAAGATAGCCGTCTTTGATGTAATAGCGTTCCCAAGATGTATTCGACAAACACTTGGCATAAGGAGTAGCAAAAGTTGCATCATGCTCATACAAGTCTTTGACATGCTCGAAGCCAATGACATCTAACTCAAGTTGCGTGACAAGCATGCATATGCGGGAAAGAGCATCCGCTACGATGTTTTCTTTACCCTTGATGTACTTGATGACATAGGGAAAAGACTCAATAAATTCACTCCATTTAGCATGACGCTTGTTCAACTTTGTTTGTCCCTTAAGATACTTGAGAGTCTCATGATCGGTATGAATGATAAACTCATGGGGACGAAGGTAATGTTCCCATTCATGCAAAACGGACTAAAGCATATAGCTCTTTGTCATAGATGGGGTAATTGAGTTGTGCTCCGGAAAGTTTCTCACTAAAGTAAGCTATGGGGCGCTTCTCTTGCGTTAACACACCTCCTATGCCATTACCACTAGCATCGCAATGAATTTCAAAAGGCTTGTCGAAGTTGGGTAAAGCAAGCACGGGAGCATGAGTAAGCAAATTCTTAAGCTCATTGAATGCGGTATCTTGGGATGGTCCCCAAACAAAAGGCGCATTCTTCTTGCTCAAAGCATGCAAAGGCGAAGCAATGGTGCTAAAATCCTTCACAAAGCGACGATAGAAACCCGCAAGGCCAAGAAAACTATGCACTTGATGCAAGTTGGTTGGTTGCGGCCAAGTCTTAATAGCATTAATCTTGGACTCATCAACATGAACACCCTTAGAAGAAACAACAAAACCCAAGAAAACGAGCTTATCAACACCAAAAAGGCATTTCTCCATATTAGCATAGAGGCGCTCTTTTCTAAGATTTGCAAAACAAGAATGTCATCAAAGTAGACCACAACAAATATACCAATGTAAGGGCGAAAGACATGATTCATGAGGCGCATAAAAGTGCCCGGTGCTTCCGAAAGACCCATAGGCATGACTAACCACTCATACAAACCAAACTTGGTTTTGAAGGCGGTTTTCCATTCATCACCCTCTTGTATGCGGATTTGATAGTAACCACTCTTAAGATCAATTTTGGAAAATATAGTGGCACCGCTAAGCTCATCAAGCATATCATCTAGGCGTGGAATGGGATACCTATAGCGAACGGTGATAGCATTGATAGGTCTACAATCGGAGCACATGCGAAAACTACCATCACGTTTTGGCACAAGAATGACCGGAACGGCACAAGGGCTCAAACTTTCACGCACATGTCCATGGTCTATGAGATGTTTACTTGCCTTTGTATTTCTTTTGTTTCGTCGGGGTTGACACGGTATGGAGCTTTGTTCGGAAGAGGTGCTCCGGGGATGAGGTCGATTCGGTGCTCAATGCCTCGTAGAGGAGGTAGACCCGGAGGTAGCTCATCGGGAAAACATCTTGAAATTCCTGCAAAAGAGAAGACAACACTAGAGGAAGAGTGTGAGAAGTGTTAGTTTGTGGTGCATTGTCCTTGCACACGAGGACGTAGTGTAGGACACTAGATGGGTTCTCACACACTTCTCTCATCTCACGTTTGGTGGCAAATAGAACTAGGTTTTGTTTTCGCTCATCGTGGAGGCACTCAATTTTGGCTTGTGGCGCTCACTCTCTTTTTGGTGGCTCGCTCTCTCACTATGATCTCCACGATGGGTGGCTTGCTTGTCGGCGATCACTTGACTTGGCGACATTGGACGGAGGACGTACTCCTTGCCCTTCATCTTGAAGATGTAGTGGTTCGTTCGGCCGTTGTGTACGACTCCTCTATCGAATTGCCATGGCCGTCCAAGGAGAAGATGACAAACGGTCATTGGAACGACGTCGCACTCCAAGGTGTCTTCGTAGGCGCCGATCTTGAAGGAGACTTGTACTCGGTGCTCGACTTGGATAGTGCCGGAGTCACTAAGCCATTGCACTTTGTATGGATGTGGATGCTTCGTCTTGGGCAATTGGAGCTTGGAGCAAAGTTCTTCACTTGCGAGATTGACAACTCCCTCCATCGATGATGACCTTGACGGATCGTCCATTGATGCCGGCCTTGGTGTGGAATATGTGGCATCGTTGGTCTTCTTCTTGGTGATGTTGGAGAGTCAAGACTTTGGAGACAACAAGTGCGGGACTTGAGTCTTCATCACAAAAGACTTGTTCTTCTTCATTGTTCACTTGGCGGTGCATGGCGACTTGCTCGAGGGCTTCCATTTCGCCTTCGCTCATGGAGTCATAAGTGCCATCGTCGTTGAAGACCATGGTTCGCTTGTTGGTGCACTCGTAGGACTTGTGGCCTCGGCCTCCGCAAGTGAAACACTTGAAGGAACTCGTCTTGACGGTCTCGTGTTGGGGTTGATGATGATGAAGCTCTCGGCTTGAAGTTGCTCGTAGGAGGATGGCTTGTAGTTGACGAAGCTTTCTTGGAAGTCGACTTGTCGATGTTGGAAGTAGAAGGTCTTGTAGTCGGTGTTGGAGTCGTTGAAGCTTGGTTATTGGAGAAGCCGTAGGACTTGGATGAGAACTTGGCATACTTGAAATCATCTTGCACTTGGCGTTCCGCTTTGGTAGCTTGGTGCACTAGCTCGATGAGATTTGAGTATGGTTGGAAGTCGGCGATCTTCTTGATAGGGTGATTGAGTCCGTTCAAGAAACGTGCCATTGTTTGCTCATCATCTTCCGTGACATTGGCTCTTATCATTGCAATCTCCATCTCCTTGTAGTATTCTTCAACGCTCTTTGTTCCTTGCTTGAGTTGTTGGAGTTTCTTGAAGAGGTCGCGGTTGTAGTAGGTAGGTACGAAGCGTGCTCTCATGACATCCTTCATTTGTGCCCAAGTAGTGATGGGTGGTTCACCTCTTGCCTCTCGGCGCTCTATGATTTGTTCCCACCAAATGAGGACATAATCTTGGAACTCAAGGGATGCCATCGCGATCTTCTTCTCTTCTTCAAAATTGTGCAAACGGAAGATCTTGTCAACCTTCAATGCCCATGAAAGGTACTCTTCGGGATCGTTGCTTCCGTTGAACTTGGGCATGGTGAACTTGAGTTTGCCATAACGTTGCTCTTCATTGTGTTGGGGTCGGGGATGATGACGCCCATGTTGTTGATGATTGTGCAACTCGTGGTGCTCTTGGCGCGGAGGGTTGTTATCGTCATGTTGTTCTTGTCGTGGAGGATCTCCATTGTCTTCATGCTCTTGATTGACTTGTTGTTCTTGGCGAGCTTGTGGAGGAGCTTGTCGAGCTCGAGGAGGAACTTGACGATGCACGCGAGCTTGAAATCTTCGTTCTTGAATTTCTTCGCGAAGTGCTTCCTCTTGTTCACGGGCTTGTCGGCTTCGGTCGGCAACGGCTCGACTCGAATCGCGTAGAGCTTGTTGCGCCGCAAGTGCTTGAGCGTCACGGAGTTGTTGTTCTTGACGTTGTGCCTCGGCATCTTGAGCATTTTGGTGTAGACGCGCTCGCTCTTCCTCTTCATGTTGGCGTTGTCGTTGCCGTTCTCGTGCTAGCGCAAAGGCCTCTTGAGTTTGACGTTGTCGGCGCTCTTGAGAGTCGGTGTCTCGTAGGGGATTGAGGCTTGCTTGACGGTCGGTGCGCGCGGCTCGACGAAGAGTGTTCGATGTCGGTGTACTTGAGCCGGAGAGGGTGAGTCTTGAAGTGGAAGACGAGCGGTTGAGCAACAAAGCACGATTTCGTCCATCCTTGCGTCATTCTCTTGCTTGTGATCGTCGAGCTTGTGGTCGAAGTAGTCCCTTGTACGTTGCTCGGAAAGTCGCAAGTCGGCGGCAAGGTTGTCGATGCGTTCACTCATAGCTTGTTGCTCTTGATGCAAAGCACGTTGTGCACCAAAGAGGTGACTCTTGGTGACGAAGGAGTTCATGTCGTCGTCTTGCTCCATGAAGAGTGGGTTGGTAGAAGTACTTGGCCTATCCATCATTCCAAGACAAATGTGAGTGGTAGAAAGAGAAGAACGAGTACCAAATGTACCTTGACCGAAGTTGAAAGTGGATCGAGGATCACTCCAATGTAGGACAAGGAAATAGCACAATTGGTACGAGTTCTTGTCGGTTTCTCACACCTACACAAGTAAAAGCTTTTGGTGGAGCTTGGTTAGGATGGTGGCACAAAATTTGATGCAATTGTAAGTGAGCTTCAATAATGTTGGAAAAGATTCGCAAGATGCAATGTAACAAGTAGACCAAGCATATAAGGTACACGGAAACACACGCGCAAAAAGATAAGTGGGGTTGTGCAACCAAGGGTGAGCCAAAATGTGGAATCCACAAAAATGCTCTTGTTGCACAACACTAGAGAGACGCTAGCACGATTGCACAATAGGCGGATACAAGAACTTGTGCACAACCTACTTAGCAAAAATGCAACGACTTCTATCCCAAATATGTTCTATGCAAGGTGTTGCTATGATATGATCCAAGATGATCGAGTATGACAATCTTAATGTTGTAAGATGCTATGGTTCTTGCTTAAAAGCTCTTTGCTTATCTTTTCTCTTTGCTTAAAAGCTTGTTTGGCTCTTTGATGTTTGAGCTCTTTTCTCATGCAATGCTTGACGAACCAAGATAGCAAATGAGTATGCGATGACAACTTTGTGACACAAGAGATGATACCAATATATGCAACAATGATGTATGTATGCTATGGGAAGTATGATCACTAATGTGCACAAGTCTCGTTGCCGGCAATACTCAATGGCTAGTCTCGATGGGTAAGCAACGCAAAGGAGTAAGGCTATGATGGCTATCAATGTAATGGCAAGAATGATATGTCCAATACCAAGATGAGGTTACCGGTCTTGCTTCCGGTATGGTGTCAAAATGGTGGCACGAATACCAAGTCGTAGTCGAGGTGGTCGTTGTTGATGACGCGTTCGTGGCGAAGATGAGCGGCGGTGATGTCGATGTCGAACCGTACCTAGAATAGCCGAAACACAAAAGGATACGGTACCGCAACTCAAATTCTCAAACCTCGAAGTAGCAATTGTGTCGGAGAGCGAAACGTTCCAAAAATGGTTGGGTTATGCGGAAGTGGTGGAGGTATGCGGAAGTATATATGGTATATGGGAACACCGGAACAAAATTTGGTGGAAATTGGGGCGGTGGATGGATATGTGGCTGCCAGGGGCCGGATGTCCGGGTGGAAGGCCGGATGTCCGGGTGGGGCCGGATGTCCGGGCTCTGGATCGGGCGATGAACGGGATGAACACCGCATGGGGAGGTTAAATCCGGGCGAAATTCGGAGGAATTTGTGGATGGAAATTGGGGGAAAGGATGGGAAGCTAGATCCACTCAAAACAAAGCAAATCCACGGATCCAAACCAACAAAATCTCAACACACCAACAAATCACAAAAAAAATTGGGGCTATTTTTGGTGGGGAATTTTCGAATTAGGACGAAAAACAACAAAACAAGGCTAGAAACACAACGGGGAGGCTCCGAAATCGTGATCAACGTGGCTCTAGATACCAAGATGATGTAGGGTAGAACCCTAATCGCCCGATCTTTCACGAAAGGAGCAGATCCCGTGAAGAACACGAGGAACAAAAAGAGGGAAACGGGGGAAATCACTAGGGGAAACAGAAGAGACACTCAAACTCAAGAGGAACACTCAAACTAACAAGAACAAGTCACACATGTGCTAGATCCTCGGATACATAGAACGATACACGGTCAACGGACAACTAGGGAAGATACAAAAGGGTAACCGGTTCTTCTCCGTGAGGAGGTCTTGATGTTCTTCCCTAAAGAGGGGTCTTGAATCCGCTTGGGGGATCTTCTCCGGTGGAGGCTCGAATCTCCGAGGAGAAGGTAACCAAGTGGATGAGCAAAGCTCTCACACAAAATATGAGCTAATCCTTTGCTAACCCTAGAAAGTTGTACGGGATGGAGTATATATAGTCTAGGGGGGTAAAAGGGGTACACGGGCCTCGGCCCTTTACTGTGCGCAGACAGGGAGGCCGGACGTCCAGGCGTCGGGCCGGATGTCCAGGCATTCGCGGAGGGCCAGATGTCCGGGCTGGTGAAGCTGGCCATGTTGCTCTAGGGTTCGGGGGTGTCCGGATTTCCGGGCAGGAGGCCGGATATCCGGGACCTCGGGAAGGGCCGGATGTCCGGGCTTGCGGGGCCGGATGTCCGGGGCCTGTAGGCACTTGGTGGCTGAGCAGCTGTAGAGGAAGGCGCTCCAGGGGCCGGATGTCCGGGGCCTTGGCTGGATGTCCGGGGCCTGGGAGATGCTCTTGGCTCCTTCTGTTGGTTCTCCTCATCCGTGGACTTGGGGACTTGTCCGTCTTCATGCGCATCTTCGGGAGGACCCTCTTGTACCTAATCATGCACAACACCTCGGACTTAGGTAGTAGCCATGTCTCATGCATATAAAGTGGATATTTGGAGAGGAGTGAGTTCACCTTATCTTCGATAGCTTTGGCTCGAGCTCGTGTCATTGGTCCAAGTGGTGCCATTGGAGGTGTGGGTGCGTTCATGGGGATGATCTTGGGATGCTCCGCATCAAGACCTCGGGGCGACAGCGGGCCGCGGCACGACGACCCAAAGGGGCAGCGCAGCGACGGAACCCTGGTCGGTGCAACCGTGGGAACGGTGTCACAACAGCTGCGTGGACCACGTGCCACGCTCGCGACGGCCCGACGGGGCGACACAACGGCGGCGTGAGGGTCGATGCAGCCACGGGGACGACCTTGAGCAAACGGCTTTGGGGCGGCGTTGGACCGCGGGCCACAGCACTATTGCCCGAAGGGGCGACACAGAGGTGACACGGGTCAGTGCAGCCGGAAGAAGAACCACGGAGTGGCAGCGCTGCGGCCGACAGAGCGACATAGTGGCAGCCTGTTGCTCGATCGATGAAGGACGCGGTGTACTCGAAGACGATATTCATGAGACCTGCAAACCGACGCGTAGCCGGCTGATCAGACCAGAGACGCGGTGGACGAGATCAACAAGTCATGGGCCGGACTGGCAGAAGCGTCACGCATTGCACAGGAAACTGCACCGGACATCGTGCATGCATGCAAGCATAACACTCCATGAGATACAAGGACGTGCGAACAGCCAGACACGCACGGGATGCTTAAGTGCCTTGGGCCACATGAGGGCACCGATGGATCAAAGCGCGTGGCCGAGTAGCCCACGCACACGCAGCCACGTGAGTGGCCTCGCGGGGCGGATCGATGGGCCTACGGACGGTGCGAGCGGCGGACGCACGCCCGCACCTGATGCAATGCCCAATGCGAAGACTCAGACGTTGTGATGCGGTCGATCTTGGTGGCTGATGAATACGTCGGTGGAGCAGACACGCGTTGTAGATGATGAACGGCTGCGAGCGACTCAAACCGATCTTAGATCGGAAAACCAAAAAGAAACGCCGATCAAGACGACTGACAAGAGAGAAAAATCTGGATCAAGAGATCGGAAAAATGACTCTCTAGGGGAGCCGGTCAACACGATCGGCGGATGAACCCTAGGTACGGGCAACGCAACCCCCAGCGGCCGCCCGCCCCAGGGGCGCATAGGGCGGAAGCGGTGGGTGGCATCTAGGGTTTGGATTGGTTAGGCTGATACCATGTTAGAAGGGAGAGAGAGAGAGAGAGAGAGGAGATTGGTGGAATTGTTGTATTATTGCTTGAGCCTCGTGGGCATATATATAGGAGTACACGGTCAACTTAGAGTACAAGACAAGCCGGAACATATCCTAGTCTATCTCGTATTTCCAAACTAAACATAATACTCAACAGGAAGCAAACTATGAGGGCTATTGTCATGTGTTCGCGACGGTGAGGAACCGCCTATGGGCTCTGGAGGGTGAGGGATCGGATTTGGGGGATGAGGGAGTCGAGGGTGCGTCTTCTCCGATGGTGAGCATGGTGGGCGTCAGATGCACTGTGGGAGACTTCTCGTGCACACCGCGGGTCATGGCGGAGCGGACGGCTCCGGGGGGGGGGGTGGGGGGGGCTTCGCGCCGGGCAACAGGGATTTGCATTCGACGACGGGGCATGTTTGGAGCCCTGATCGCTCAAGTTCCATGGGCAGGGCGCGTCACGGTAGAGCAAGATCGTCAGGTGTCGTCATGCAACTTGGAGAGTGCTAGTCAGGATCTCTGGCGAAGTTGTCTGTGGCTGGTGATTCGCCGGCTCGTGGGATAGTGGCGGTGCGCCATGGGCGGCGGTGGCATCTCTCCCGCCTAGGGTTCTTGAGTCTGCTCTCATGGGCTCGGGGGGAGGGGGAGCTCGTTGGGTTTGGGCATGGTATGGCACCTGGGCCACAAAAGCTGCCTGGTGGGTGGCACCTGGGCTATAGAGGCCCACCAGCTCGGACGTGGTTAGTACAACCCCAACAATCTGCTGGCCGCTAGTGAGCTGGTTCAATCCCGGCCCAGCGTCGTTTTCAGCCTGCTCTATTGTCGCGGGCTATAAATTCATGTGGGTGTGTAAAGGGCTACAGTGACCCCTCGCCGGGTTTTCCTGCCTTCAAAGAAGATATGCGGGGGTTGATTCCCTTGGCATCGTCTCTCTCGCACCCCAGATCAACCACCGCTCCTCTGATCATTCACCGAGGTAGTTGCCATGGGTGTGCAAGATGACATGTGATACGTCCATTTTGCATCATGCTTTTATATCGATATTTATCGCATTATGGATTGTTATTTCACTTTATATCACAATACTTATGGCTATTCTCTCTTATTTTACAAGGTTTACATAAGGAGGGAGAATGCCGGCAACTGGAATTCTGGGCTAGAAAAGGAGCAAATATTAGGGACCTATTCTGCGCAACTCCAAAAGTCTTGAAACTCCACGGAACATCTTAAAATAAATAAAGAAAAATCCTCGCCAAAGATGAAGGCCAGGGGGCCCACACCCTCCTCACGAGGGTGGGGGGCGCCCCCCTAGGGCGCGCCCCCTACCTCGTGGGCCCCCAGGTGGCTCTCCGACGTCCATCTTCTCCTATATGAGGTCTTTCAATGAGAAAAAAATAAGAAGGAACTTTTCGGGACGAGACTCCGCCGCACGAGGCGGAACCTTGGCGGATCCAATCTAGAGCTCCGGCAGAGCTGTTCTGCCGGGGATACTTCCCTCCGGGAGGGGGAAATCATCACCATCGTCATCACCAACGCTCCTCTCATCAGGAGAGGGCAATCTCCATCAACATCTTCACCAGCACCATCTCATCTCCAAACCCTAGTTCATCTCTTGTATCCAATTCTTGTCTCAAAGTCCAGGATTGGTGCTAGTAGGTTGCTAGTAGTGTTGATTACTCCTTGTAGTTTATGCTAGTTGGTTTAATTGGTGGAAGATCATATGTTCAGATCCTATATGCATATTATTACCCCGCTGATTATGAACATGAATATGCTTTGTGAGTAATTACGTTCGTTCCTGAGGACAAGGGAGAAGTCTTGCTATGAGTAGTCATGTGAATTTGGTATTCGTTTGATATTTTGATAAGATGTATGTTGTCTACCCTCTAGTGGTTTTATGTGAACGTCGACTACATACACTTCACCATTATTTGGGCCTAGAGGAAGGCATTGGGAAGTAATAAGTAGATGATGGGTTGCTAGAGTGACAGAAGCTTAAACCCTAGTTTATGCGTTGCTTCGTAAGGGGCTGATTTGGATCCATATGTTTCATGCTATGGTTAGGTTTACCTTAATACTTTTGTTGTAGTTGCGGATGCTTGCAATAGAGGTTAATCATAAGTGGGATGCTTGTCAAGTAAGAACACACCCAAGCACCGGTCCACCCACATATCAAATTATCAAAGTATCGAACGCGAATCATATGAACGTGATGAAAACTAGCTTGACGATATTCCCATGTGTCCTCGGGAGCGCTTTTCCATTATAAGAGTTTGTTCCGGCTTGTCCTTTGCTACAAAAGGATTGGGCCACCTTGCTGCACTTTATTTACTTTTGTTACTTGTTGCTCGTTACAATTTATCTTATCACAAAACTATCTGTTACCACTTATTTCAGTACTTGCAGAGAATACCTTGCTGAAACGCTTATCATTTCCTTCTGCTCCTCGTTGGGTTTCGACACTCTTACTTATCGAAAGGACTACGATAGATCCCCTATACTTGTGGGTCATCAAGACTCTTTTCTGGCGCCGTTGCCGGGGAGTGAAGCGCCTTTGGTAGGTGGAATTTGGTAAGGAAATTTATATAGTGTGCTGAAATTTACTGTCACTTGTTACTATGGAAAGTAATCTCTGAGGGGCTTGTTCGGGGTATCTTCAACCCTACCAGTAGAGCAAAGAGTTGCTCCTCAACCTACTGAACCTATTGAAAATGATCCTTATGAATCCTTCGGGTATGATAGAAAAACTGCTAGCTAATCCTTACAGGAGATGGAACAAACATCCTGATGAGCACTAATATATGTGGATGAAGTTTGTGGATTATTTAAGCTTGCAGGTATACCCGATGATGTTGCTAAGAAGAAGGTCTTCCCTTTATCTTTGAAGGGAGACACATTGATATGGTATAGGCTATGATGAGATAATGGACTATAAAAGATTGAAGTTGGAATTTCATCAAAAGTATTACCCTATGCATCTTGTTCATCGTGATCGCAATTATATATATATAATTTCTGGCCTCGCGAAGGAGAAAGCATCGCTCAAGCTTGGGGGAGGCTTAAATCAATGTTATATTCATGCCCCAATCATGAGCTCCCGAGAGAAATAATTATGCAAAGTTTTATGCTCGGCTTTCTGAAAACAATCGCACCATGCTCGATACTTCTTGTGCTGGCTCTTTTATGATGAAGACTATTGAATTCAGATGGAATTTATTGGATAGAATTAAACGATACTCTGAAGATTGGGACCTCGACGAAGGTAAGGAGTCAGGTATGACACCTAAGTTTGATTGTGTTAAATCTTTTATGGACACCGATATTTTCCTGTAAGTTTAGCACTAAATATGGACTTGACTCTGAGATAGTAGCTTCTTTCTGTGAATCTTTTGCTACTTATGTTGATCTCCCTAAGGAGAAGTGGTTTAAATATCATCCTCCCATAGAAGTAAAAGTAGCTGCACCTATTAAAGTTGAAGAAAAGACTGTCACTTATAATGATCCTATTGTTCCTACTTCTATATTGAGAAACCACCTTTCCCTGTTAGAATAAAGGATCATGCTAAAGCTTCAACTGTTGTTCGTAAAAGCAATATTAGAACTTATACACCTCCTGAGCAAGTTAAAGTAGAACCTAATATTGCTATTGTTAAAGATCTCTTGTCTGATAATATTGATGGGCATGTTATTCAGTTCGAAGGTGAAACTGCTAGAATTGCTAAACCTTGTGATAAAGATAAACATAGACCTGTGGTAGGCGTGCCTGTTATTTCTGTTAAAATAGGAGATCATTGTTATCATGGCTTATGTGATATGGGTGCGAGTGCTAGTGTTATACGCATACTTTATACGAAGAAATTAAGAATGAAATTGCACCTGTTGAGTTAGAAGTATTGATGTCACAATTAAACTTGCCAATAGAGATACTATTTCACCAATTGGAATGGTTAGAGATGTTGAAGTCTTGTGTGGGAAAACTAAATATCCGCTGATTTTCTTGTTCTTACTTCTCCGCAAGATAGCTTTTGTCCCATTATATTTGGTAGACCCTTCTAAATATCAATGCTACCATAGATTGCAAAAGAATTGTTACTTGGCTTGGATGATATGGTTCATGAGTTTAATTTCTCTAAATTTAGTAAACAACATCGTGAGGAAGAATTACCTAGTAAGGATGAAATTATTGGTCTTGCTTCTATTGCCGTACCTCCTAGTGATCCTTTAGAACACTATTTGCTAGACCATGAAAATGATATGTTCATGAATGAAAGAAGGGAAATAGATGAAGTATTCTTTAAACAGGAACCTATTCTGCAACACAACTTGCTGTTGAAATTTTAGGGGATCCTCCTCCACCCAAGGGTGATCCCGTGTTTGAAGCTTAAACCTTTGCCTGATAATCTTAAATATGCTTATCTTGATGAAAAGAAGATATATCCTGTTATTATTAGTGCTAACCTTTCAGAGCATGAAGAAGAAAGATTATTGAAAACTCTGAAGAAGCATCGTGCTGCTATTGGATATACTCTTGATGATCTTAAGGGCATTAGTCCCACTCTATGTCAACATAAAATAAATTTGGAAGCAGATGCCAAACCAGTTCGTGATCCTCAACGACGTCTGAATCCTAAAATGAAAGAAGTGGTAAGAAAAGAAATACTAAAGCTTCTGGAGGCAGGTATAATCTATCTCGTTGCTGATAGTGAGTGGGTAAGTCATGTCCATTGTGTCCCTAAGAAGGGAGGTATTACTGTTGTTCCTAATGATAAAGATGAATTGATTCCACAAAGAATTATCACAGGTTATAGGATGGTAATTGATTTCCGCAAATTAAATAAAGCTACTAAGAAAGATCATTACCCCTTACCTTTTATTGATCAAATGCTAGAAAGATTATGCAAACATACACACTATTGCTTTCTAGATGGTTATTCTGGTTTCTCTCAAATACCTGTGTCGGCTAGAGATCAATCAAAGACTACTTTTACATGCCCTTTTGGTACTTTTGCTTATAGACGTATGCCTTTTGGTTTATGTAATGCACCTGCTACCTTTCAAAGATGCATGATGGCTATATTCTCTGACTTTTGTGAAAAGATTTGTGAGGTTTTCATGGACGATTTTTCCGTCTATGGTTCCTCTTTTGATGATTGCTTGAGCAATCTTGATCGAGTTTTGCAGAGATGTGAAGAAACTAATCTTGTCTTGAATTGGGAAAAGTGCCACTTTATGGTTAATGAAGGTATTGTCTTGGGGCATAAAGTTTCTGAAAGAGGTATTGAAGTTGATAAAGCCAAGGTCGATGCTATTGAAAAGATGCCATGTCCCAAGGACATCAAAGGTATAAGAAGTTTCCTTGGTCACGCCGGATTTTACAGGAGGTTCATTAAGGACTTCTCAAAAATTTCTCGGCCTCTGACTAATTTATTGCAAAAAGATATACCATTTGTCTTTGATGATGATTGTGTAGAAGCATTTGAAATACTTAAGAAAGCATTAGTCTCTGCACCTGTTGTTCAGCCACCTGATTGGAACCTACCCTTTGAAATTATGTGTGATGCTAGTGATTATGCTGTAGGTGCTGTTCTAGGGCAAAGAGTTGATAAGAAATTAAATGTTATTCATTATGCTAGTAAGACTCTAGACAATGCTCAAATAAATTATGCTACTACTGAAAAAAGAGCTTTTAGCAGTTGTATTTGCTTGTGATAAGTTCAGATCTTATATTGTTGATTCTAAAGTAACTATTCAAACTGATCATGCTGCTATTAAATATCTTATGGAAAAGAAAGATGCTAAACCTAGACTTATTAGATGGGTTCTCTTGCTACAAGAATTTGATTTGCATATTGTTGATAGAAAGGGAGCTGAGAACCCCGTTGCAGACAACTTGTCTAGGTTAGAAAATATTCTTGATGACCCACTACCTATTAATGATAGCTTTCCTGATGAACAATTAAATGTTATAAGTACTTCTCGTAGTACTCCATGGTATGCTGATTATGCTAATTATATTGTTGCTAAATTTATACCACCTAGCTTCACATACCAACAAAAGAAAAAGTTATTCTATGATTTAAGACATTACTTTTGGGATGACCCACATCTTTATAAAGAGGTAGATGGTGTTATTACACGTTGTGTACCTGAGCATGAACAGGAACAGATGCTACGCAAGTGTCATTCCGAGTCTTATGGAGGACACCACGCTGGAGATAGAACTGCACATAAGGTATTGCAATCTGGTTTTTATTGGCCTACTCTCTTCAAGTATGCCCGTAAGTTTGTCTTGTCTTGTGATGAATGTCAAAGAATTGGTAATATTAGTAGACGTCAAGAAATGCCTATGAATTATTCACTTGTTATTGAACCATTTGATGTTTGGGATTTTGATTATATGGGACCTTTTCTTGCCTCTAATGGATACACACATATTTTAGTTGCTGTTAATTACGTTACTAAGTGGGTAGAAGCATTCCAACTAGTAGTGCTGATCATAACACTTCTATTAAAATGCTTAAAGAAGTTATTTTTCCGAGGTTGGAGTCCCTAGATATTTAATGACTGATGGTGGTTCACACTTTATTCATGGTGCTTTCCGTAAAATGCTTGCTAAATATGATGTTAATCATAGAATTGCATCTCCTTATCACCCACAGTCTAGTGGTCAAGTAGAATTGAGCAATAGAGAGCTCAAATTAATTTTGCAAAAGACTGTTAATAGGTCTAGAAAGAATTGGTCCAAGAAACTTGATGATGCATTATGGGCTTATAGAACTGCATATAAAAATCCTATGGGTATGTCTCCGTATAAAATGGTTTATGGAAAAGCATGTCACTTACCTCTCAAACTAGAACATAAGGCATATTGGGCTATTAAAGAGCTCAACTATGATTTTAAACTTGCCGGTGAGAAGAGGTTATTTGATATTAGCTCACTTGATGAATGGAGAACCCAAGCTTATGAAAATGCCAAGTTGTTTAAAGAAAAAGTTAAAAGATGGCATGACAAAAGGATACAAAAGCGTGAGTTTAATGTAGGTGATTATGTATTGCTATACAACTCTCGTTTAAGATTTTTTGCAGGAAAACTTCTCTCTAAATGGGAAGGCCCCTATGTTATCGAAGAGGTCTATCGTTCCGGTGCCATAAAAATCAACAACTTCGAGGGCACAAATCCGAAGGTGGTAAACGGTCAAAGAATCAAACATTATATCTCAGGTAATCCCATAAATGTTGAAACCAATATTATTGAAACCGTAACCCCGGAGGAATACATAAGAGACACTTTCCGGAACGTTTCAGACTCCGAAAAGGAATAGGTATGTGTACGGTAAGTAAACCGACTCCAAAACAATTTTTAAGGCAATATTTCTCCATTTTGGAATATTTAGAAAAATAGAAAAATAAGTAGCAGTCCGGGAAGGACACGAGGGCCCCACGAGGGTGGTGGGCGCGCCCCCTACCTCGTGAGCACCTCGTGTGCCTTCCGGACTCCTTCTTGCACGTTACGTATTTTGGTCGGTAAAAAATTCATTATATAATTCTCCCAGGTTTGACTCCCGTATCACGCAAAAATCTCCTGTTTGTTTCGAGCTGTTTTTCTGACAGATCTAGATTATCATGACGTCCCCAAGTGCTTCCAAGGACAAGTTCTTCGAGAAGGTCATCAACCCTTACCTCGCGGAGGTGCTGCGACACCCTCAAACCATTGAGATGCGTGATGGGTGTTGCACATCCGCGATGTTGAGGGACCAAAGGGAACTGAAAGCGTGGAGACGAGGCTCGAAGCAATGGAGCAACAAATTTTCAAGTGCAAGGGGATGGTGGAGCGTGGAATCAACGCTAGCCACACGATGCTCGCGGAGTTCACTAACAACTACAAGCCGGATGCCAAGAACACCGAGGAGGCCATCTTCAAGCTATATGAGAAGATCGAGCACCTCCAAGCCCAAATCTATGACCTGCAAAACCAAAACTGTGAGTATGAATATAGATTCAAAAGAATGAGTTTGGCTGCAGATTCGAGGATTCCGGAGACTCGATCATCCTTCTATGATGGTGAACCTATGCCTTGGAAGATGGATGACAAGCCTGCATCATCAACAACACCTCCACCTTCTTCACCAACCAAAGGAGATATAATCACATGGGTATGGGCACTCCCCTTGGCAACTGCCAGCTGGGGGAGTGCCCCGGTATCGTATCACATCACAACCTATATTTTTACCGTTTTTCTTAGTTCAATCCTATTAGTAGTATCTGATCTAGTAGATAAAGTTTATGGCATGATCTAGTTTGAGTTTGCTTTATGATCTCTCTATGTAATCGAGTCCGTGAGCTATATATAATAAAGATTAGTGTGAGTCAAGGGCTTGATTATTTTGCCATGATCTTGGGTGAATAAAAGAAAAGAAAAAAGAATAAAAAGAAACAAAAGTTCATATTGATCTTATTGAGAGTAATGACTTCACATAGAAAGAGTATGATGATTAAAAGTTGTTGGGAGTTGGCAGACATAGCTTTGGTCATTGTTGCAATTAATAGGAAGTAATAAGGAAAGAGAGTTTCACATATAGATATATTATCATGGCATCTTTTATGATTGGGAGCACTCATTAAAATATGACATGCTAAAGGGTTGATATTGGACAAGGAAGACAACATAATGAGTTATGTCTTTCTTATATCTGAGATAATGTATATTGTCATGGATCCTCTAACTTGTTGAGCTTGCCTTTCCCCCTCATGCTAGCCAAATCTCAGCACCAAGTAGAAATACTACTTGTGCTTCCAAATACCCTTAAACCAGTTTTGCCATGAGAGTCCACCATATCTACCTATGGATTGAGTAAGATCCTTCAAGTAAGTTGTCATCGGTGCAAAGCAATAAAAATTGCTCTAAATATGTATGATTGATTGGTGTGGGAGAAATAAGCTTTATACGATCTTGTGATGTGGAAGTAATAAAAGCGACGGACTGCATAATAAAGGTTCATATCACAAGGGGCAATATAAAGTGATGTTCTTTCGCATTGAGATTTTATGCATCCAACCATAAAAGCGCATGGCAACCTCTGCTTCCCTCTGCGAAGGGCCTATCCTTTATTATTATCTTCTACCTTATGCAAGAGTCTCGGTGATCTTCACCTTTTCTTTTTCATTTTATCCTTTGACAAGCTCAGCATTTTGGAAAGAACATGATATATATATCTAATTGGATGTAGGGGATCATGAACCATTATTGTTGACATTACCCTTGAGGTAAAAGGTTGTGGGGCAAAACTATAAGCCCCTATCTTTCTCTGTGTCCGATTAAAACTCCGTAACCACGAGTATTGCGTGAGTGTTAGCAATTATGGAGGACTAAATGATAGTTGAGTATGTGGACTTCCTTTTTAGCTCTGACATAGACTCTTTCCGATGTTATGATAAATTGCAATTGCTTCAATGACCGAGGTTATAGTTTGTTGGTTCTCAATAAGGTTTCTGATTCATACTTTTGCATTGTGAATAGATCATCACTTGAACATAAGTAATCATATGACAAAAGCTATATATGTTGCTGTTATGAGAATAATCATGATGCCTTCATGTCCGGTATTTTATTTTTATCGACGCCTCTACCTCTAAACATGAGGACATATTTATTGTTATCGGCTTTTCGCTTGAGGACAAGCGAGGTCTAAGCTTGGGGGAGTTGATACGTCCATTTTGCATCATGCTTTTATATCGATATTTATCGCATTATGGACTATTATTTCACTTTATCACAATACTTATGGCTATTCTCTCTTATTTTACAAGGTTTACATAAGGAGGGAGAATGCCGGCAGCTGGAATTCTGGGCTGGAAAAGGAGCAAATATTAGAGACCTATTCTGCGCAACTCCAAAAGTCCTGAAACTCCACGGAACATCTTAAAATAAATAAAGAAAAATCCTCGCCAAAGATGAAGGCCAGGGGGCCCACACCCTGCTCACGAGGGTGGGGGCGCCCCCTACCTCGTGGGCCCCCTGGTGGCTCTCCGACGTCCATCTTCTCCTATATGAGGTCTTTCGATGAGAAAAAAATAGAAGGAACTTTTCGGGACGAGACCGCCACGAGGCGGAACCTTGGCGGATCCAATCTAGAGCTCCGGCAGAGCTGTTCTGCCGGGGATACTTCCCTCCGGAGGGGGGAAATCATCACCATCATCATCACCAACGCTCCTATCATCGGAGAGGGCAATCTCCATCAACATCTTCACCAGCACTATCTCATCTCCAAACCCTAGTTCATCTCTTGTATCCAATTCTTGTCTCAAAGTCCGGGATTGGTGCTAGTAGGTTGCTAGTAGTGTTGATTACTCCTTGTAGTTGATGCTAGTTGGTTTATTTGGTGGAAGATCATATGTTCAGATCCTATATGCATATTATTACCCCTCTGATTATGAACATGAATATGCTTTGTGAGTAATTACGTTTGTTCCTGAGGACAAGGGAGAAGTCTTGCTATTAGTAGTCATGTGAATTTGGTATTCGTTTGATATTTTGGTAAGATGTATGTTGTCTAGCCTCTAGTGGTGTTATGTGAACGTCGACTACATAACACTTCACCATTATTTGGGCCTAGAGGAAGGCATTGGGAAGTAATAAGTAGATGATGGGTTGCTAGAGTGACAGAAGCTTAAACCCTAGTTTATGCGTTGCTTCGTAAGGGGCTGATTTGGATCCATATGTTTCATGCTATGGTTAGGTTTACCTTAATACTTTTGTTGTAGTTGCGGATGCTTGCAATAGAGGTTAATCATAAGTGGGATGCTTGTTCAAGTAAGAACAGCACCCAAGCACCGGTCCACCCACATATCAAATTATCAAAGTATCGAACGCGAATCATATGAACGTGATGAAAACTAGCTTGACGATATTCCCATGTGTCCTCGGGAGCGCTTTTCCTATTATAAGAGTTTTCCGGCTTGTCCTTTGCTACAAAAAGGATTGGGCCACCTTGCTGCACTTTATTTACTTTTGTTACTTGTTGCTCGTTACAATCTATCTTATCACAAAACTATCTGTTACCACTTATTTCAGTACTTGCAGAGAATACCTTGCTGAAAACCGCTTATCATTTCCTTATGCTCCTCGTTGGGTTCGACACTCTTACTTATCGAAAGGACTACGATAGATCCCCTGTACTTGTGGGTCATCATCTACTTGTCTCGGACATGATGCCTATATACATGATCATACCTAGATATTCTCATAACTATGCTCAATTCTGTCAATTGCTCAACAGTAATTTGTTCCCACCGTAATACTTATGCTCTCGAGAGAAGCCTCTAGTGAAACCTATGGCCCCCGGGTCTATTTTCCATCATATTAATCTTCCAATACTTAGTTATTTCCTTTGCCATTTATTTTACTTGCATCTTTATTTCTCTTTATCATAAAAATACCAAAAATATTATCTTATCATATCTATCAGATCTCACTCTCGTAGGTGACCGTGAAGGGATTGACAACCCCTTTATCGCATTGGTTGCGAGGAGTTTATTTGTTTGTGTAGGTGCGAGGGACTCGTGCGTGGCCTCCTACTGGATTGATACCTTGGTTCTCAAAAACTGAGGGAAATACTTACGCTGCTCTGCTGCATCACCCTTTCCTCTTCAAGGGAAAACCAACGCAGTGCTCAAGAGGTAGCAAGAAGGATTTCTGGCGCCGTTGCCGGGGAGTCTACGCAAAAGTCAACATACCAAGTACCCATCACAAACCCTTATCTCCCGCATTACATTATTTGCCATTTGCCTCTCGTTTTCCTCTCCCCCACTTCACCCTTGCGTTTTATTCGCCCTCTCTCTCTCCGTCCTCCCTCTCTTTCTCTATTCGCCTCTTTTTGCCCGTTTCTTGTTTGCTTGTGTGTTGGATTGCTTGCTTGTCATTATGGCTAGTCCCCTATCTTCTCCTGTTGTCTCCCGAAAATGAAGTTCTTAATTTTAAGCAAAGGGAAGGAGAAAACCTAAAAGACGATTGGTATAGAATTTGCAATGCTCAAAATAGATCTACCAGGAAGCAGTCTACTTCTATTCTTCTCCGCAATTTTTATGTAGGTGCTATTCCTTGGCACATATATGACCTTGATACCATTACCAGAGGGAACTTCTTGGGTAGCCACACTTTTGATTCCTATAATGATATGATAGATTTGTGTGGCTCACCCCCTCTTTTGGTTAATGGAACTATGTTAACTTTGGAGCATGTAATGCAAAAACTTGAAATTATTGAAAATAAAGTTGCCACCATAGATATAATTGAAAGTTTCGATAAAAAGATCCACAACCAAATTACTCAATTTGGATCTAAAGTAGGAGTCACTTTGAAAAATATTAAGGAGAAGGATCCCATAGTTAATGAAAGAATAAATCATGATTCCACTAGAATCGATAAACTTGAGGGTATCATTACCAACTTGGGAACCGCTTTTTCTTCCGTAAAGAATACTCCAAGTCCTCCAACTAAAATTGCCAAGCTTATGTATGTTCCTAAAAATAAGGGTGAATCCTCTAGCAAAGAAACTGCGGATCTCAAATCTATAAGTATTCATCCTAATCTTTTTACTATCATTAAGGAACCATTTGCTACTAATGATTTTTTCGATTTTGTGCCTAGAAGTTTGATTATTGATAAAAGGAAAGAAACTCCTAAAGGTGATAGATGTCTCATTAAAGAATTACCAACTAAAGATACCTAGATCTATCTTCGCTTTTATGCCTAGCTAGGGGCGTTAAACGATAGCGCTTGTTGGGAGGCAACCCAATTTTATTTTTATTCCTTGCTTTTTGCTCCTGTTTAGTAATAAATAATTTATCTAGCTCTGTTTTGGTTGTGTTTTTGCGTTTAATTAGTGTTTGTGCCAAGTAGAACCGTTGGGAAGACTTGGGGAAAGTCTTTTTAATCTTGCTGTAAAAAAACAGAAACTTTAGCGCTCACGAGAACTGCTGCATTTTTATTTGGAAAGTTATATTTAGTTAATTATTTTTGCAATGATTAATAGATAAATTCCTCACGTCCAGAAATTTATTTTAGAATTTTTGGGGTTCCAGATCTTGCGTTAGCTACAGATTACTACAGACTGTTCTGTTTTTGACAGATTCTGTTTTTCGTGTGTTGTTTGCTTATTTTGATGAATCTATGGCTAGTAAAATAGTTTATAAACCATAGAGAAGTTGGAATACAGTAGGTTTAACACCAATATAAATAAATAATGAGTTCATTACAGTACCTTGAAGTGGTGTTTTGTTTTCTTTCGCTAACGGAGCTCACGAGATTTTCTACTTTAAGTTTTGTGTTGTGAAGTTTTCAAGTTTTGGGTAAAAGATTTGATGGATTATGGAACAAGGAGTGGCAAGAGCCTAAGCTTGGGGATGCCCATGGCACCCCAAGATAATCTAAGGACACCTAAAAGCCAAAGCTTGGGGATGCCCCGGAAGGCATCCCCTCTTTCGTCTACTTCCATCGGTAACTTTACTTGGAGCTATATTTTTATTCACCACATGATATGTGTTTTGCTTGGAGCGTCTTGTATTATTTGAGTCTTTATTTGTTAGTTTTCCACAATCATCCTTTCTGTACACACCTTTTGAGAGAGACACACATGATTCGGAAATTGTTAGAATACTCTATGTGCTTCACTTATATCTTTTGAGTTATATAGTTTTTGCTCTAGTGCTTCACTTATATCTTTTAGAGCATGATGGTGGATTTGTTTTATAGAAACTTTTGTTCTCTCATGCTTCACTTAGATTATTTTGAGATTCCTACAAAACAGCATGGTAATTTTCTTTAATTATTTTAGGCATTCAAGATTGATAACTTTTTTCTTATGAGTGTGTTGAATACTATGAGAAGTTTGAAACTTGATAATTGTTTTGAGATATGGAGATGGTGATATTAGAGTCGTGATAGTTGAGTAGTTGTGAATTTGAGAAATGCTTGTGTTGAAGTTTGTGATTCCCGTAGCATGCACGTATGGTGAACCGTTATGTTAAGAAGTCGGAGCATGATGTATTTATTGATTGTCCTCCTTATGAGTGGCGGTCGGGGACGAGCGATGGTCTTTTCCTACCAATCTATCCCCCTAGGAGCATGCGCGTAGTACTTTGCTTCGATAACTAATAGATTTTTGCAATAAGTATGTGAGTTCTTTATGACTAATGTTGAGTCCATGGATTATACGCACTCTCACCCTTCCACCATTGCTAGCCTCTCTAATACCGCGCACCTTTCACCGGTATCATACACCCACCATATACCTTCCTCAAAACAGCCACCATACCTACCTATCATGGCATTTCCATAGCCATTCCGAGATATATTGCCATGCAACTTTCCACCGTTCCGTTTACTTTGACACGCTCCATCATTGTCATATTGCTTCGCATGATCATGTAGTTGACATTTTAGTTGTGTCAAAGCCACCGTTCATAATTCTTTCATATAAGTCACTCATGCATCATTGCTATCCCGGTATACCGCCGGAGGCATTCATATAGTCATACTTTGTTCTAGTATCAAGTTGTAATCATTGAGTTGTAAATAAATAGAAGTGTGATGATCATCATTCATAGAGTATTGTCCAAATAAAAAGAAAAGAAAAAGAAAGGCCAAATAAAAAAAAGGAAGGCCCAAAAAAAGAATAAATAAATAAAAAGGAGCAATACTACTATCCTTTTTCCACACTTGTGCTTCAAAGTAGCACCATGATCTTCATGATAGAGAGTCTCCTATGTTATCACTTTCATATACTAGTGGGAATTTTTCATTATAGAACTTGGCTTGTATATTCCAACGATGGGCTTCCTCAAAATGCCCTAGGTCTTCATGAGCAAGCAAGTTGGATGCACACCCACTTAGTTCTTTTTGTTGAGCTTTCATATACTCATAGCTCTAGTGCATCCGTTGCATGGCAATCCCTACTCACTCACATTGATATCTATTAATGGGCATCTCCATAGCCCGTTGATACGCCTAGTTGATGTGAGACTATCTTCTCCTTTTGTCTTCTCCACAACCACCATTCTATTCCACATAGTGCTATGTCCATGGCTCACGCTCATGTATTGCGTGAAGATTGAAAAAGTTTGAGAACACCAAAAGTATGAAACAATTGCTTGGCTTGTCATCGGGGTTGTGCATGATTTGAATACTTTGTGTGGTGAAGATGGAGCATAGCCAGACTATATGATTTTGTAGGGATAACTTTCTTTGGCCATGTTATTTTGAAGAGACATAATTGCTTAGTTAGTATGCTTGAAGTATTATTATTTCTATGTCAATATTGAACTTTTGTCTTGAATCTTTCGGATCTGAATATTCATACCACAATTAAGAGAATTACATTGAAATTATGCCAAGTAGCATTCCACATCAAAAATTCTATTTTTATCATTTACCTACTCGAGGACGAGCAGGAATTAAGCTTGGGGATGCTTGATACGTCTCCAACGTATCTATAATTTTTGATTGTTCCATGCTATATTATATCCTGTTTTGGACATTATTGGGCTTTATTATACACTTTTATATTATTTTTGGGACTAACCTATTAACCGGAGGCCCAGCCCAGAATTGCTGTTTTTTGCCTATTTCAGAGTTTCACAGAAAAAGAATATCAAAGAGTCCAAACGGAATGAAACCTTCGGGAACGTGATTTTTGGAACGAACGTGATCCAGAGGACTTGGACCCTACGTCAAGACATCAACCAGGAAGGCATGAGGTAGGGGGCGCGCCTACCCCCCAGCGCGCCCTCCACCCTCGTGGGCCCGTTGCTCCACCGACGTACTCCTTCCTCCTATATATACCTACGTACCCCCAAACTACTAGATACGGAGCCAAAAACCTAATTCCACCGCCGTAACTTCTGTATACCCGTGAGATCCCATCTTGGGGCCTTTTCTGGAGCTCCGCCGGAGGGGGCATCGATCACGGAGGGCTTCTACATCACCATAGCCTCTCCGATGATGTGTGAGTAGTTTACCTCAGACCTTCGGGTCCATAGTTATTAGCTAGATGGCTTCTTCTCTCTTTTTGGATCTCAATACAAAGTTCTCCCCCTCTCTTGTGGAGATCTATTCGATGTAATCTTCTTTTGCGGTGTGTTTGTTGAGATCGATGAATTGTGGGTTTATGATCAAGTTTATCTATGAACAATATTTGAATCTTCTCTGAATTCTTTTATGTATGATTGGTTATCTTTGCAAGTCTCTTCGAATTATCAGTTTGGTTTGGCCTACTAGATTGATCTTTCTTGCAATGGGAGAAGTGCTTAGCTTTGGGTTCAATCTTGCGGTGTCCTTTCCCAGTGACAGTAGGGGCAGCAAGGCACGTATTGTATTGTTTCCATCGAGGATAACAAGATGGGGTTTATATCATATTGCATGAGTTTATCCCTCTACATCATGTCATCTTGCTTAAAGCGTTACTCTGTTCTCTTGAACTTAATACTCTAGATGCATGCTGGATAGCGGTCTATGTGTGGAGTAATAGTAGTAGATGCAGGCAGGAGTCGGTCTACTTGTCTCGGACGTGATGCCTATATACATGATCATACCTAGATATTCTCATAACTATGCTCAATTCTGTTCAATTGCTCAACAGTAATTTGTTGACCCACCGTAATACTTATGCTCTCGAGAGAAGCCTCTAGTGAAACCTATGGCCCCCGGGTCTATTTTCCATCATATTAATCTTCCAATACTTAGTTATTTCCTTTGCCATTTATTTTACTTGCATCTTTATTTCTCTTTATCATAAAAATACCAAAAATATTATCTTATCATATCTATCAGATCTCACTCTCGTAGGTGACCGTGAAGGGATTGACAACCCCTTTATCGCGTTGGTTGCGAGGAGTTTATTTGTTTGTGTAGGTGCGAGGGACTCGTGCGTGGCCTCCTACTGGATTGATACCTTGGTTCTCAAAAACTGAGGGAAATACTTATGCTGCTCTGCTGCATCACCCTTTCCTCTTCAAGGGAAAACTAACACAGTGCTCAAGAGGTAGCAATCGGCACCATAGAGAATAAATGGATCTTCAAGAAGAAGACTGACGCTGACGGTAATGTTATTGTCTACAAAGCTTGACTTGTTGCGAAAGGTTTTTGACAAGTTCAAGGAGTTGACTATGATGAGACCTTCTCACCCATAGCGATGCTTAAGTCTGTCTGAATCATGTTAGCAATTGCCGCATTTTATGATTATGAAATCTGGCAAATGGATGTCAAAACTGCATTCCTTAATGGATATCTTAAAGAAGACTTGTATATGATGCAACCAGAAGGTTTTGTCGATCCAGAAGGTGCTAACAAAGTGTGCAAGCTCTAGCGATCCATTTATGGACTAGTGCAAGCCTCTTGGAGTTGGAATACACGCTTTGATAGTGTGATCAAAGCATATGGTTTTATACAGACTTTTGGAGAAGCTTGTATTTACAAGAAAGTGAGTGGGAGCTCTGTAGCATTTCTAATATTATATGTGGATGACATATTGTTGATTGGAAATAATACAAAATTTCTGGATAGCATAAAAAGATACTTGAATAAGAATTTTTCAATGAAAGACCTCGGTGAAGCTGCTTATATATTGGGCATCAAGATCTATAGATATAGATCAAGATGCTTAATTGGACTTTCACAAAGCACATACCTTGATAAAGTTTTGAAAAAAGTTCAAAATGGATCAGTCAAAGAAAGGGTTCTTGCTTATGTTACAAGGTGTGAAGTTGAGTCAGACTCAATGCCCGACCACTGTAGAAGATAGAGAGAAAATGAAAGTCATTCCCTATGCCTCAGCCATATGTTCTATCATGTATGCAATGTTGTGTACTAGACCTGATGTGTGCCTTGCTATAAGTATAGCAGGGAGGTACCAAAGTAATCCAGGAGTGGATCACTGGACAGCGGTCAAGAACATCCTGAAATACCTGAAGAGGACTAAGGATATGTTTTTCTCGTTTGGGAGCGTGAGAAGAGTCGTCGTAATCTCTC
>NC_053024.1:29658199-29712728 GCF_003073215.2 Triticum urartu
AAAAAAAAACAATTTGCACTAGGCCTTCGGTTAATAGGTTAGTCCCAAAAATAATATAAAAGTGCATATTAAAGCCCATTAAACATCCAAAACAGATAATATAATAGCATGGAACAATAAAAAATTATAGATATGTTGGAGACGTATCAAGCATCCCCAAGCTTAGTTCCTGCTCGTCCTTGAGTAAGTAAATGATAAAAACAAAATTTTTGATGCGGAATGCTACCTAACATAATTTTCAATGTAATTTTCTTTATTGTGGCATGAATATTCAGAGCCAAAAGATTCAAGACAAAAATTTAATATTTACATAAAAATAATAATACTTCAAGCATACTAATAAAGTAATTATGTCTTCTCAAAATAACATGGCCAAAGAAAGCTATCCCTACAAAATCATATAGTCTAGCTATGCTCTATCTTCATCACACAAAATATTTAAATCATGCACAACCCCAATGACAAGCCAAGCAATTGCTTCATACTTTGATGTTCTCAAACTTTTTCAACTTTCACGCAATACATGAGTGTGAGCCATGGACATAGCACTATAGGTGGAATAGAATGGTGGTTATGGGAAAGACAAAAAGGAGAAGATAGTCTCACATCAACTAGGCGTATCAACGGGCTATGGAGATGCCCATCAATAGACATCAATGTGAGTGAGTAGGGATTGCCATGCAATGGATGCACTCGAGCTATAAGTGTATGAAAGCTCTATAGAAGAAACTAAGTGGGTGTGCATCCAACTCGCTTGCTCACGGAGACCCTCATTGGAATATACAAGCCAAGTTCTATAATGAAAAATCCGTACTAGTATATGAAAGTGACAAAATAGGAGACTCTCTATCATGAAGATCGTGGTGCTATAGCACAAGTGTGGAAAAATGATAGTAGCATTGCCCCTTCTCTCTTTTTCTCTCATTTTTTATTTGGGCCTTTTTCTCTTTTTATGGCCTCTTTTTTCTCGTTCGGAGTCTCATCCCGACTTGTGGGGGACTCATAGTCTCCATCATCCTTTCCTCACATGGGACAATGCTCTAATAATGAAAAGCATCACACTTTTATTTACTTACAACTCAAGAATTACAACTCGATACTTAGAACAAAATATGACTCTATGTGAATGCCTCCGGCGGTGTACCAGGATGTGCGATGAATCAAGAGTGATATGTATGAAATTATGAACAGTGGCTTTGCCACAAATACGATGTCAACTACATGATCATGCAAAGCAATATGAAAATGATGAAGCGTGTCATAATAAACGGAACGGTGGAAAGTTGCATGGCAATATATCTCGGAATGGCTATGGAAATGCCATAATAGGTAGGTATGGTGGCTGTTTTGAGGAAGGTAATAAATGGTGGGTTTATGGTACCGGCGAAAGTTGGGCAGTACTAGAGAGGCTAGCAATGGTGGAAGGGGGAGAGTGTGTATAATCCATGGACTCAACATTAGTCATAAAGAACTCACATACTTATTGCAAAAATCTATTAGTTATCGAAACAAAGTACTACGTGCATGCTCCTAGGGGGATAGATTGGTAGGAAAAGACCATCACTCGTCCCCGACCGCCACTCATAAGGAAGACAATCAATAAATAAATCATGCTCCGACTTCATCACATAACGGTTCACCAAACGTTCATGCTACGAGAATCACAAACTTTAACACAAGTATTTCTCAAATTCACAACTACTCACTAGCATGACTCTAATATCACCATCTTCACATCTCAAAGAAATCATCAAGTATCAAACATCTCATAGTATTCAATGCACTTTATATGAAAGTTTTTATTATACCCGTCTTGGATGCCCATCATGTTAGGACTGGTTTCATAACCAAAGAAAACTACCATGCTATTCTAAAGACTCTCAAAATAATATAAGTGAAGCATGGGAGATCAATAATTTTTATAAAATAAAACCACCACCGTGTTCTAAAGAGAAATAAGTGAAGCACTAGAGCAAAATTATATAGCTCAAAAGATATAAGTGAAGCACATAGAGTATTCTAATAAATTCCGATGCATGTGTGTCTCTCCAAAAGGGTGTGTACAGCAAAGATGATTGTGGTAAACAAAAAAGCAAAGACTCAAATCATACAAGACGCTCCAAGCAAAACACATATCATGTGGTGAATAAAATTATAGCCTCAAGTAAAGTTACCGATAGATGAAGACGAAAGAGGGGATGCCTTCCAGGGCATCCCCAAGCTTAGGCTTTTGGTTGTCCTTGAATTTTACCTTGGGGTGACTTGGGCATCCCCAAGCTTAGGCTCTTGCCATTTCTTATTCGAAAATCCATCAAATCTTTACCCAAAAACTTGAAAACTTCACAACACAAAAATCAATAGAAAATCTCATGAGCTCCATTAGTATAAGAAAACGAACCACCACTTTAAGGTACTGTAATTAACTCATTCTTTATTTATATTGGTGTTAAACCTACTATATTCCATCTTCTCTATGGTTCATAACCCCCGATACTAGCCATAGATTCATCAAAATAAGAAAACAACACACGAAAAACAGAATATGTCAAAAACAGAACAATTTGTAGTAGTCTGTAGGTTTCGAATACTTCTGTAACTTAAAAAATCCTGAGAAATTAGGACGTCCTAAATAATTTGTATATTGATCTACTGCAGTTAGAATTGGTATTTTATCGCTCTCTGGTAAAAAATGAAAATTATTATCGTTAGCGCATACTTTTTTCCAGCAAGCATAACAATCATCCAAGAAGATCCTAAAGCCTTTACTTGGCACAAACACTAATACAACACAAAAAACACAATCATAACAGAGGATAGATGATTTATTCATTACTAAACAGGAACAAAAGCAAGGAAAAAATAAAATTGGGTTGCCTCCCAACAAGAGCTATCGTTTAACGCCCCTAGCTAGGTGTAAAAACAAGAATAGATTTAGGTATTATCATCTTTGATAGGCAATTCTTCAATTGAACACTTATAACCCTTAGGAGGTTCTTTATTTTTGCAAATGATCAAACTCCTAGGTAGGAAATCAAGAAATTCATTTGTAGCAAAAGGTTCCTTAATGATATCTAAAAAGTTGGGGTGAACACTTATTGATTTGAGATCTTCATTTTTCTTACTAGAAAATTCACCCTTATTTTTAGGAACATAGATAAATTTGGCAACTTTGGTAGGAGGAGGATTTGAGGTATTTTTAATGGCAGAAAAAGCGGACCCCAAGTTGGTAATAATTTCTTCGAGTTTATCAATTCTAGTGGAATCTTGATCTATCTTTTCATTGACTATGGGTTCCTTTTCCTTGAGATTTTTCAGAGTAACTCCTACCTTAGATCCATATTGAGTAATTTGGTTGTGGATCTTTTTATCCAAATTTTCAATTAACTCCACGGTGGCAATTTTATTTTCAATAATATCAAGCCTTTGCATCACATGTTCCAAAGTTAAAATAGTTCCATTGACCAAAAGAGGTGGTGGGCCTAATGTCAAGAACATATCTATACCAAGGAGTGATGTCTACGTAAAAATTGCGAAGAAGAAGAACAGAAGTAGATTGCTTTTTAATAGATCTATTTTGAGCATTGCAAATTCTATACCAAGCATCTTTTAGGTTTTCTCCCTCCCTTTGTTTAAAATTAAGAACTTCACTATCGGGAGTGTTAACAATGATAGGAGAACTGGCCATGAGGGCAAATAAACGATCTAACACACGGGCACACAAGAGGCAAGCGAAGAGAAGCGAACGGAAAAAGGGGGAACGAAAAAGAGGCGAATAAAACGGCAAGGGTGAAGTGGGGGAGAGGAAAACGAGAGGCAAATGGCGATAATGTAATGTGAGGGATAAGAGTTTGTGGTGGGTACTTGGTATGTCTTGACTTCAGCGTAGATCTCCCCGGCAACGGCGCCAGAAATGGCTAGTTGACGGGAGATCAAATCTTGACTTGACTT
Source organism: Triticum urartu (assembly GCF_003073215.2). Lineage (NCBI taxonomy): Eukaryota > Viridiplantae > Streptophyta > Magnoliopsida > Poales > Poaceae > Triticum > Triticum urartu. The sequence goes on from NC_053024.1 coordinate 29,662,148, forward strand.
GGTGCAAATATCCCCCGCAACGGCGCAAGAAATCCTTCTTGCTACCTCTTGAGCATGCGTTGGTTTTTCCTTGAAGAGGAAAGGGTGATGCAGCAAAGTAGCATAAGTATTTCCCTCAGTTTTTGAGAACCAAGGTATCAATCCAGTAGGAGACTACACACAAATCGCCTAGTACCTGCACAAACAAATAAGAACCTTGCAACCAAGGCGATAAAGGGGTTGACAATCCCTTCATGGCCACTTGCAAAAGTGAGATCTGATAAAGATAATAAGATAAATATTTTTTGTATTTTTGTTGTGTAGATTGGAAAATAAAGATTGCAAAATAAACGGCGGCAGAAATGGCTAGTTGACGGGAAACAAATATGATGTAAAGTAGACCCGGGGGCCATAGGTTTCACTAGTGGCTTCTCTCAAGATAGCATATATTACGGTGGGTGAACAAATTATTGCCGAGCAATTGATAGGAAAGCGCATAGTTATGATGCTATCTAGACATGATCATGAACATAGGCATCACGTCCGTGTCAAGTAGACCGAAACGGTTCTGCATCTACTACTATTACCCCACACATTAGGCAAGATGACATGATGTAGAGGCATAAACTCATGCAATATGATATAAACCCCATCTTTTTATCCTCGATGGAAACAATACAATACGTGTCTTGCTGCCCCTACTGTCACTGGGAAAGGACACCACAAGATTGGACCCAAAGCTAAGCACTTCTCCCATTGCAAGAAAGATCAATCTAGTAGGCCAAACCAAACTGATAATTCGAAGAGACTTGCAAAGATATCAAATCATGCATATAAGAATTCATATATTGTTCATAGATAATCTTAATCATAAACCCACAATACATCGGATCTCGGCAAACACACCGCAAAAAGTATTAGATCAAATAGATCTCCAAGAACATCGAGGAGAACTTTGTATTGAGAACCAAAGAGAGAGAAGAAGCCATCTAGCTAATAACTATGGACCCGAAGGTCTGTGTGATACGTCTCCAACATATCTATAATTTTTGATTGTTCCATGCTATTATATTATCTGTTTTGGATGTTTAATGGGATTTAATATACCTTTTTATTATTTTCGGGACTAACCTACTAACCAAAGGCCCAGTGCAATTGTTGTTTTTTTGCCTATTTCAGTGTTTCGTAGAAAGGTAATATCAAACGTAATCCAAATGAAATGAAACCTTCGGGAGAGTTATTTTTGGAACAAACGTGATCCAAGAGACTTGGAGTCGACGTCAAGAAAGAAACGAGGTAGCCACGAGGCAGGAGGGCGTGCCCAGGGGGGTAGGCGCGCCCCCCACCCTCGTGGGCCCCTCGTAGCTCCACTGACGTACTTCTTCCTCCTATATATACCCATATACCCCGAAAACAGCCAAGAGCACCACGAAATCCTATTTCCACCGCCACAACCTTCTGTACCCGTGAGATCCCATCTTGGGGCCTTTTCCGGTGCTCCGCCGGAGGGGGAATCGATCACAGAGGGCTTCTACATCAACACCATAGGCTCTCCGATGATGTGTGAGTAGTTTACCACAGACTTTCGGGTCCATAGTTATTAGCTAGATGGCTTCTTCTCTCTCTTTGGATCTCAATACAAAGTTCTCCTCGATTCTCTTGGAGATCTATTCGATGTAACTCTTTTTTGCGGTGTGTTTGTCGAGATCCGATGAATTGTGAGTTTATGATCAAGATTATCTATGAACAATATTTGATTCTCCTCTGAAATCTCTTATGCATAATTTAATATTTTTGCAAGTCTCTTCGAATTATCAGTTTGGTTTGGCCTACTAGATTGATCTTTCTTGCAATGGGAGAAATGCTTAGCTTTTGGTTCAATCTTGCGGTGTCCTTTCCCAGTGACAGTAGGGGCAGCAAGGCATGTATTGTATTGTTGCCATCGAGGATAAAAAGATGTTGTTTATATCATATTGCTTGAGTTTATCCCTCTACATCATGTCATTTTGCCTAATGTGTTACTCTGTTCTTATGAACTTAATACTCTAGATGCATGCTGGATAACAGTCGATGTGTGGAGTAATAGTAGTAGATGTAGAATCATTTCGGTCTACTTGTCTCGGACGTGATGCCTATATACATGATCATGCCTAGATATTCTCATAATTATTCGCTTTTCTATCAATTGCTCGACGGTAATTTGTTCACCCACCGTAGAATATGCTATCTTGAGAGAAGCCTCTAGTGAAACCTATGGCCCCTGGGTCTATCTTTCATCATATTATTTTACTATCTATTTCCATAGTTGTTTACTTTGCAATTTTTATTTTCCAATCTACACCATAAAAATACCAAAAATATTTATCTTATTATCTCTATTAGATCTCACTTCCGTAAGTGACCGTGAAGGGATTGACAACCCCTTTATCGTGTTGGTTGTGAAGTTCTTGTTTGTTTGTGCAGGTACTAGGTGACCTGCGTGTTACCTCCTACTGGATTGATACCTTGGTTCTCAAAACGGAGGGAAATACTTACGCTACTTTGATGCATCACCCTTTTCTCTTCAAGGGAAAAACCAACGCAAGCTCAAGAGGTAGCACTATGGTAAACTACTCACAGATCATCGGAGAGGCTATGGTGTTGATGTAGAAGCCCTCCGTGATCGAATCCCCCTCCGGCAGATCACCGGAAAAGGTCCCCAAATGGGATCTCACCGGTACAGAAGGTTGCGGCAGTGGAAAAGTGGTTTCGTGGCTCCCCTGTATGTTTTCAATGTATAAGAGTATATATAGGCGAAGGAAATAGGTCGGTGGAGCTACGAGGGGCCCACGAGGGTGGGGGGCGTGCCTGCCCTCTGGGCGCGCCGCCCTACCTCGTGGCCGCCTCGTTGCTTACTTGACCCCCACTCCAAGTCTCCTGGATTGCGTTTGTTCCAAAAAAGATCCTCGCGAAGGTTTCATTCCGTTTGATATTTTTTTTCTGCGAAACACTGAAATAGGCAAAAAATTAGCAATTTGTACTGGGCCTTCGGTTAATAGGTTAGTCTCAAAAATAATACAAAAGTGCATATTAAAGCCCATTAAACATCTAAAACATATAATATAATAGCATGGAACAATAAAAAATTATAGATACGTTGGAGACGTATCACCTGGTGCCGCCAGGAGCGCCACTCGAGCGGGGTCTTTTCTCTATGGTACCAAATTTTACCTCTGTCTCTTCATCCGCCCTTAGTCTAGTATTATTGTCAAATCCCAAACTTTATCTTCTCTCTTTAGCATCATTTGACGTTTTTATTTTCAACTTTAGGAAATCAATGAAATGGTCCTCATGTACTGCGAAAGATGGCATATTGTCTGCTTTTAAAATGAAACATTCTCACGGGCACTATTCAAGGAAGAAAAAGAATACAGTTAATTAGCAAATGCCATATGTGTAGACCGAAGAATGGTAAACACTCAAAGGTAGTTGCCGCACCCATTACTTATTTTTCTTTTTTGCGCCTTGTCGCACCTATTACTAACCGCAAGGAAATTCCGCATTACCTATAATGGTTTGCATCGCCATGGGGTGGAACCCAGGAGCACAGGACGAAGGCAGGATGGGATAAGGGAGGGTGTGAAACCTAGTAGCCCTGTTCTACGGAAAAGGGAATGGTAGAGAGAAAGGACATACCATTCCGTATAGAAATTTGGACAAGCTTTGTGTAATTAATGTTCAGTATTAATGTGCGAACAAAAATGTTAACAATTTTCAACATGATAACTGCCGTGGTGTACTGACCGGGAACTACTTACTTACTGAAGATCACATAAGTGCGACTTTTGGCATTTAATGAAGAAGAATGTATTCACAATCAGAGAGGTATGTTCCGGTTCTTATATGATTATGGGTTATAATTTAACCGTTCTTATCATGGGTTATAAAACTGAAAAAATTATTAATTATATACATAAAATTAATAAATAAATGTGAAACTTCATTGTAAATTCATCTTTGTCACTCCATGTAAGACAAGCGATGGTTAGAGGAGGGCGACGAGACCTAGTTTGTCTCCACTGTGGTCTTCTCGTATGGTCCTATGGCGATACGACGTAAACCCAATGGATCTCTCTCAATCAAAGTGGGTTCTCCCTAAATCCAATTGTCCAAATCAGAATATCAAACAAATTTAAATACAAAGTTCTACAGATTAAAGATAACTGAGAGACATTAGTTCAAGAGCATACCTGTTTGTTAATGGCAACTATAATCTTAAATCTCAAAGCTGAAATACTGCATCCTTGCAGCTATGTCTCCACTGACAAATTGACTTCTTGCTAATAGAGAAGCCCAATGATTGGTGGTAAGCAACAAAAATGTCCGCAATATGGTTACTGCAATGATACTTTCTTTTTTATCGTATGCCCACAGTATCGTACAGTAACACACCGGTAGTATCCACTTCATCTGCAAATAGCAAGCAATAAAATTTAGCAGAAAATAGCATAATTTATATATGATAAATTGTATAGGTTGTACAATCTTTTATTTTGAGGCAAACATTATGCAATTTGTACTCTGTACTACTAGCCAATTCACAAGATATATAGTGCAGTAGCAGCAATCGATCATCATTCTCTGTTCATCCTCTTTCTCAGGACCAAAGCAAGCATAGCGCCAGTCAATCAACCTTATATAAGGCCCTAATGAAAAGTGAAAACTGGGAAGAAATAGCATCACCTATAATAGTTAATATTCTGATCATCTGATGCAGACTTGGGTACGAACCGTGGCATTAGAATTTTCAATGTCAATGTCCACAACAGCCCAACTGAAGCAGCATGACTAATCAATATATTTATTGGGTGTCATACAACTTAGAATAATTTTAAAGTATTTTTCATGTTTTCGTAACAAACCCAATTGAAGCAGCATGAGTAATCAATAGATTTATTGGAGCTAGCAAAGCGGTGAATATATATCTTACACCTGCTATTTTGAACAGTTGATGATCGTGTCTTATTACTATTAATTAAACGACGTTCTCTCCTTCATTGTCATGGAGAGTACGTACGTCAGTGCAATCTCAACGAATCCGAGGATCATGCAGAAATTCTCATCCACTTCTAGCTTGTGTGCCTGGTGTAAAATATAGCGCAAGGTCTGCAGGTAAGCGATTATAGGAATCCAGCAGATATAAACCATCGTCGCCCACAAACCTGATGTACATCACTACTCCATGCTATGTCCATTGGACAATCTAATAAGCCGATCTAATTGACCTCGGCAGAGCTGATATTCATTGTCAATCCAGGAGAAGCATGCCAACACAGCGGAAGCAGCATCCATGTATGTTCGTGACGAATGGCGGCGACGTCGCCCACCTCCTTACAGGATGAGGCAGCTCTCACCTCGTGGCAGCGGCCGTCCGTCCTCAACAATGAGTCGACTCCTGTGTCCTTGCCAGAGGAGGTTCTTAGATGCGGCAGATACATGAGGAATCATTGCACCATAGTGATAGAGAGGCCACCATCGACGGCGGTCTACACGATCTATGCGGCCATGGCCACAGAGATGCTCGATGTGACAGCGGCAAAGGCGACCACGACTCTTAATCGAACAACGCCGGATCAGACCGAGCTCTTGGAACCCTCGATACCTAGCGAAGGTGCTGACGACACGATGCCAAGGAGGATGGTGGCAGCCTGCAAGGAAAGGCCGAGCGGCCCATCCCCTGCGTGAGCGTGCACGAGAGACATAGAGTGAGGGAGAGGGAGGAATCCAGGATGGGATAGGGCACGAGGCTACGTGGTGGCGGCGGCGCTCGGACTTTTCGAGCGGTAGGGCTGGACGACAGAAGTGAGATGAGGCGTCCGCATTTTTTTGTTACTGCCATTGGATAATATTCGATTACAAATTAAGTAGGTACATAAATACTTCAATAATGAGATAATATTCCATAAAAATTAAGTAGGTACATAAATGCTTTAATAATGAGATTTCTTAAAATTGGTTATTTGTTTCCTAATTAATGTGATTGAACGATTTAAGGTAATTAATATAGATTTGATCTTTAGAGATTGATCGTGATTGATTCTTTTACATAAATGTATTACTAAATAACTTGCGTCAGTATGGAAAGTTCCGATCCGTACAGATTTTTCTCGTTGTGTGAGAGGGTGATGCGAAACTAAACCGATGAGGTAGCGGAGGGGATGAAAAAAAACCAGCAAAATAAAATGGTTGAAAGTGGTGAGACGAAAATAAACCGTGGACATTATTCAATCAACTCAGATATCTCTACTCCTAATGGAACAGTTGGTATTCTTCGCTGATCAATTTTCGTCCCACTAGAAACGGTTTTTTTGTCCTCAATCCCACCTCCCGCGTCCCCTCGGTTCCCACCTCCACCCTCGAACCAGGAAAATAATCTAAGACGGTTAACCTACGAAAAATTAGCCAGACGTTTCCGTGCGTTGCGAACGAGCGAGCGAAGCCTTTGCCCTCGAGCGACGCCACACCAGACCCTTCGCCCTCGCAGCCGCCACCGATCCCCTCCCTCAAACGCCGCCGCCCGTCGCTGCCGCCCCCGCCACCTCCCGTCGCGGGCAGGTGGGAGGAGCCCTGCCCGGCCATGGCGACACCGCCGGTGGCCTCCTCCTCCCCCTCACCTTCTCTCCCTCTCCCAAGGGAGGGAAGAGAATGGAAGGGATCTGATTGGAGCGGTGGATCTGCGCCCTTGCCGTCTCTTCTTTTCTTCACCGATTTCAGGAGGAGATCGAAGTGGGAGGTAGACGAGCAGGAGCGCCGCGTCCGCGACAGCGATGAGCGACGACCCAGGTAACGCTATCTCCCTGCCGATGCCCCAACCCATCTTCTCCCCGTAGGCCTGTACTTACGCGCCCCCAGGTTCTCCTCTCCCATGGCAGGGGTCGGCGAGTGGCAACAGATGCGGGACACCAACTGGTGGCTCAACGGACAGCGAGAGGCGGGACACCAACTGGGCGCGCCTCTCGCGGCCGACTTCCACGGCGGCGACGTCGTTTACCTTGGCGCCTGCTTCTTTCCGACTCAGCGATCCCCGCGGGCACCGATGGACGGCGACGGGCAGCACGTGCGGCCGCGGAGCCGCGCGCTCCTGACCGACGACGAGGATGACGGGACGTACGCCAGCGACGTGTACAGCGGCAACCTCGCCGCCACGGGCGGGTCTCGTGCTGGCCGGATCTTGGTGAGTTCCTTCCTTGTGCGACTTGGTTTGTTCATGGGTGTGAGATTGAGAGCAATTCTTCTTCCCTTCTTTCTGAATCTGCGGTTTCTAAACGATTGTTTGCGACCAAATGCAGGGGCGGTAGCAGTACTTGGTGCAGCGCCGCCGCGGCGACTACGGCAGCGTCGGGGTCATCGTCGTCCTCATCCGCACAGGGAAGCTGGACTGGGAGGTTTGCTGCTTCCGGTCGGCAGACGATGGCTATGACGCTATGCCCAGCACGAGTGCTAACGCCATCACGGCCGGCACCACTGGTGAGAGCCTCCTTGGGCGCATGTCTCTAACTGCACTTTTGTTATGCAAGAAATTTTAGTCTTGATCCATCACTGGGATTGTTCATCTCTATTTTGTGTGGATAGGTTACAAGAAATTTACCCTACAAAAATGTTGAAATAAATTGGTATGTTGCTAGATAGGCTAACTAGCTAGGAAGCTGCGAGCTAGATAGGTTAACTGAAATTGTTTGACTTTAAAGTGTTACAGATCAGCTGCCATCAGTCATGTAAATAAGTTGAAAGGAAATCATGCTACTCTGATAACTGGATTCCTCTTTAATTTCGTGGTATGATCTTTTAGTACGTAGCAGACTAAAACCGAGTCTGAAAGTAGTCATTCTGTGCATTTTAAACCGAACCAAAAAAGCATACCGAAAATAAAGCGAACCGAACCGATTTTATGGTTTTTATGGTTTCTGGTTTCGTTATGGTATGAACTTTCAATACCGATTTGAACTTTGGTTTTTATGGTATATACCGAAAAGGTAAGATTTACAGTCCGTGTAAACGAGCCGTATGTCTTATTGTTAGTATCTCTACTCCTAATGTCTCATTTGGTAGTCTCCGTTTCTACGGTTAATTTTTGTCCCACCTCCACTGGTTTATTTTCGTTCTCCATCCCACCTAACACATACACACGTCTGTGCTTGCTTGCTGATGTGTGTGTGTCGATGCGTCCCTCACGTGCTCTCCCGCCAGGCACCAGCAGCCGTTTGGTGTGCTCTCCGGCATGCTGCAGTCGAAGGGTCGAGCAGGAGCTATGGATGCCAGCAAACAAGCCTGTGCAGATGGCAATGCATGTGAGGGCTCGCATCCTCATCCCCATCCCAATCTCTGACTATAATACTATAGATTAGATTATATGACATGCATTAGTTGCTTACCTTTGTAGCTGGCATGCACATACACCATCGTTTTCTGATAATTAACCATATTATTTTGAGTGATCAAGATAAAAATTGTATCATACTAATCTATTATGGTTGTGATTTTGTTATTATCCCGAAACAAAATACTGTACTGTAAATAAATCACAATTAGAGATTCTATTTTTGAGAGGTGCTATATGTTTTCTTTTCACAAACAGTCACTGGTTAGTTTTTATACATTTTCTTTCCAGTCGTCGTAATAAATGAACTAGTTTTTCATATCAAATTGTGAGATGAAAATTTTGTTTCTTTGTGACCTATTTTACATCAAACACCGCATGGAGTTTGAAGCCGATTTCAAATAAGTGGTGAATATGTCTTATTCTCATAAATACAATGAACAAGATATTATAGCCATTTGTTTTAGTGGAGAAGACCGTGTTGTACTATTTCCTTACTACTCCCCTTTTTAAATCTTTCCATATTTCCTTTGCAGCATAAGAACGTAATGGTATATTTCTTGCTCTGGAATTCTAACCACACAAATGTTTAGGTGCTTTTATATTCCTTTTACATTTTTTCAAATAGTATCTGAAGTATATGCTAATCTTCCGCAAAACAGTATAGTTCTTTAAAGTAACAATTCATGAAACAAGTTGTCCTGTGGCAGCACACATGCACCTTTTTATGTACTATACATTTACCATGTGATTTCTTTTGTGATGCTTATTTGTTCGTTTTTATAGTTTTATTTTATTTACCTTCTCTTACAGCAATCAAATCGGATGGAGAACATCACACAACAGGTAAACATTCTTGTATACTGATATTGAAAAATTACATCTTTGTTTGATTCAGATAGTTTTTAGCAAGAGGATGGATATACTGTGATGTTATTTCTGATTAATAATTTTTTGGCAAAATTTTATGATAAGCCTTTCTCCAGGACATAAAGAAAATGGTGGCACTTTGGGTTTTGAAGACGCCGCCTCGCGTAGGACTACGAACATGGGACGCTCAGTTGAGTTTTTCTTAACTCGTCAGGATTCTCATGCTGCAAATTTAGTAACGGGGCAAATTTTTTGGTGTCCTGGTGTGTTTGCGGATTGATGAAAATTTGGCGAGGGAGATCATAAACCATCGCTCGCTGCAGCACATCAATTGCTGAATTCGTTTGAAGGAGCTGTCAATTGTTGAATTCGCTTGAAGGAGGTGTGTTTGCTCTCTGTTCCCTTGAGTCAATCACCATGATTTTACATTGAGACGATGTTTCTTCTTCAAAAGGGGATGATGAACAACATGGGAACAGGGAGGAACTTTACCCGCCTGTTATAGACTAAGCACTAAAAGCATGCTTGCATTCACTTTAGCTTGTTCATTCTGTTATAGGGCAGTGCTTTCGTTATGCGTATGATGCTTTCAGTTTATTGAAAGATTTGTTCCAAGGATAAATTCTGATCTTTTGAAACTATGTTTTTTTAGTGATAACCTTTATAAGTTGGACTGTTTATGGGCGCTGGAAGTCTTGTAATAACCGTTGTTGTACATACGTTTATCATCATAAGAGAGATAATATATTCTTTTGATCCTCACAAATTTTTGCAGATGGAGCTCGTTTGGCTGAATTTGCTACTGAGCTGCCACATTTTGAGGGCCTGCAATTGAAGAATACAACACTTGAGATAACAATTGAAGAATACTAGAGTAATAATAACTACTGCAAGATTGATGTATTTTCTTTTTGTTGGAGATTTTCTGCATCTTTTATGGACGGTAACATTTGAGATAACAATTTGATGTGCTAACCATCAAGATCAACTTTGACATGTTTGGTCTCTAAAAGTTACTATTGACCATCATTGGTACATCCTATAAGGTATAGTAAGTACTATGAGTAACTTACCAGACATTGACTGTAGAAGTTGCTATCCAACTCTTGTGAAATCTAACCATGTTATTCATTTACGATACCTGTACGTATGTGGTACACAATCTGAAATAGTAGAAGGGGAAAATAAAGCATTAATGTGGAGTATGTTCCAATGGAAATCTTCAGGAACACCTTGAAGGTAAGCATCATATGATCCTTCACGTCCATTCAATCTATGTATGATAGGTGCAATCGTCTTTTAAAATTCTATGTTACTGAGTTCAGATATATGCAGGTCTGAGTGCAATTTTTCTTTAGTTCTCTGTGAGCTTAAAAATGCAACTGATGTGGCCCATGCAACTGAAATTAAAAACATGGAGAAGAATCATAAAAGATCTTGCTGAAAATGCCCTCGTTCCGCACTTCGTGTGGACAGGCAGCGCCCTTTACCTTTGAAGTCTCGAAAAATGGTCTGGGTGATGCGGGTGCCTCAATGCTTGATGCCATGTTCTGTAAGAGGCCAAGGTACTATATTTTGTCCCTGATGCATAACTTGCATTGATTTTTTGTAAACTGTCCTTTTAGAGGCAATGATGAAAATGATTTTTGTGCATGAAATAACAAACCAGTTCAGTCTTTTTTATGCAGAGATCAAATTGATTTTTGTGCATAAAATTCTTCTTTGTGATACAAGGTCTTCTAATCAGTTTCTGCGCTATGCTTGAGGTACCAGAAAAGCATATGGGCATCAATTCGACAGGGTTTTGCATTATGTTTCATGCATATGTGCGCATAGACTCGATTCTTGTAGGTCCTGAATTACGTGCAACTTTATGTTATGGGTTAGATGAGTCAAGATCGATGATTTGAACTTGTTATCATTCCAAGCAGCTCAGCTCACTGAAATCTGAAATCCAAATATGAGCTCAATGAATATTGATTGCCTCTAAAAGAAATGCTTAGGTTTTTATGTTTTTATTCAGTTTTATTTAGGGTTGAGTAGTTCAAATTTATTTTTTCAGGAATTTTTGTAGGGACCGTGTGTGTGGCACTTAATATTCGTCTTTGTGTCTTGTTTGCGCACTTAATATTGGTCTAATTTTTGTTGCATAGGTTGTATTTGGGTGTCCACGCGCTACAGGGAATTACTGTGCGGAGTAGTAAGAATTGATTTAAACGTAGAGCCTAGACTCGCACTCCATGAGCATCCATGGCCGGCGAGACAGGACACTCGACCCTCGGCCTCTGTTGAGAAGGATCGTTCCACTGTGTCCGATTTGTAGTACAGAGCAATCTCATTCCTCTGAAGTTCCTATTGGGAAAATGGGCAAGATGTGTTTGGTCAGTGGTGCTTTGTTTTTGAGAGGTTAAGGATATGGGAGGGAATAGATTCTTGTTTGTTTTTGAGAGAGAGGCAAGGAGGAGGAAAGCGGTAGAGAATGGACCTTGGACCTTTGGGAAAGAATTACTAGTCATGGAGGAGTTCGATCCGGCAAAGACCATAGATGATTATAAGTTTGATAAAGTGCCAATCTGGATTAGGATCTTTAACGTGCCGCTGGGTCTGATGTGCAAAGAATTGGCAGAAGATATGGGTGAGAATATTGGTGATCTGATAGAGGTGGACACAGGAGAGGATGGGACAGCGGTTGCGCAATGCTTGAGGGTCAAAGTGCGGATCATGGTGAAGGAACCTCTTATGAGGGGAATGTTCCTAGACGATGAGGAGGATGCCGATGGGGACATAGTGGTCAAGGCAAAGGGGGGAGAGGAGGAGGAAGAACCAAAAATCTAGTGCCACTTTCAATACGAGTTCCTCCCGGACTTATGCTACACATGCAGCATCATGGGGCATATTGACCGTGAATGCAAGACAAAGTTGAAAAGGGGGGAGGTGGCTGAGTATGGGAGATGGCTACGTTACTTGCCAGAAGCATATCAGGGCGGTGAGGAGAGGGGGAGGCAGGCTATGGAATACAGTGGTGGAGCCAACAGAAGGAGGTACGGATGGACCAATAGCAGCGGCAGGTCAGGAAGCGATGGTCCTTCTTGGAGGAAGAATACAGAAGGGTCTGAGAGAGGCAGTGGGAATGAACGCCAGAGGACTGATGGGGAGGAGGTTACCAGCCCATTAAAGATCAAAAACACGACCGGGGTAGCCCCAAGCAGGAGAACTGATGTGGCGAAGCAGCTGGGGTTCCAGAGCGATACAGGAAGTGGCGGACAGGTTAAAGGACCCCAAATCATACAAAAGGGAGCCTTAACTGTGGAGGTAGTGGAGGGGGGTCCAAAAGAAGGAAGGGGCTTGATCAAAGGAGTGGGTCGGGTAAAAGGAGGGGAGAACGAAGTTAGTACCGATGAAGCAAAATCGAAGGCCGGTAAGGTGGGGAAGGGGGTACGAGGTCAATCAGCAGATACAAGTGGGCTGGCCGTTGTACATAATGCAGGTGAGAAGCAGAATTCAATGGGGAAAGGGGGGAGGTACAAGAAGAAAGGAAGGGAGGGAAGGGTTTTGGGGCATGCAGATAATGTGCTCCTGGAGAAGAAGAGAGGTGGGGATGACATGGTGGTTTAGGAGCTGAACCCGGAGAGTAAGAAGAGCAAGTTAGAAGGGCACGGTGCAGATGGTGTGGAGGTCACAAACAATGCTAAAGTGGGGCTGTCGGAACAGCCCTGCGTGCCCCAATGAAGCTTATCTCCTGGAATTCCCGGGGGTTGGGGAACGGCCCGGCGATTCGTGGTCTTCTGGATCTCCAGAAGAAGGAGGACCCCGATGTTCTGTTTCTGTCGGAGACGAAGATGGAGCAACGTAGACTGGAATGGTTAAGGTGGAAGATGAATATGACTTGTTTGATGGTGAAGAACTGTGAGGGTCAGAGTGGGGGGTTGGCCATGTTCTGGAAGAAAGAAGTGAACCTGCGCATTGTGGGTTTTATGTCCAAATATCATATTGATGCGGAGATTACTGAGGAGGATGGGTTCAAGTGGAGGTTTACGGATGTTTATGGTGAGCCGAAGATGAGTGAGAAAGTTAAAACCTGGCGCCTCATGAGGAATCTGAAACACCACAATAATAAACCGTGGCTTTGTGCAGGCGACTTCAATGAGGTATTACATAGCTGGGAGAAGGAAGGGGGGGGGGGTTCCACGCAGCCAGGCATGTATGGATCGGTTTAAATCAGCCCTCGAAGAGTGTGAATTAGATGACCTTGGCTTTACTGGAGATGCGTTACTTGGAGGGAATAACAACCAGGCTGCGTGCGATTATGTCAAGGAGCGGCTGTATAGGGCTGTTGCTACGCAATCATGGCGTAACCGTTTTCCTGCTTACAAGGTGATCAATGGTGATCCGTTCCACTCGGACCACAGACCAATCATCATAGATACAACCGGGGCTGCAGCAATCAGGAAAGGAGACCCGCAGAATCGTATGCCCAGGTTTGAGGCAAGATGGCTAGATGAAGAAGGATGTAGGGAGATAGTGCAAAATGCGTGGGGGAGGAAGAAGAATATAGAAGGGAAGGAAGTAGCAGGAGCAGCTAAGGGAGTGCTGAAGGAAGTTTTTGATTGGAGCAAGAACGTTCTCGGCGACCTTGAGAAAAGAATTCATAGACTGAAGAAGGAGCTCGAGGCTGTAAGAAGGAAGAGTATTGATGACGAGCAGGTTCAGAGGGAGCATATGCTGCGATTTAAATTGAGTCGGCTGGAGGACCAGCTAGAAACATACTGGAAACAACGGGCGCACATCAATTGGATGAAGTGGGGAGACCGAAATATGAATTTTTTTCATTCAGCCGCGTCAGAGAGGAGGAGGAAGAATAGGATCAAGAAGCTAAGAAGGGATGATGGGGCTGTGGTGGAGAGGGAGGAGGAGCTGAAGGAAGTTGTAACTAATTACTTTATGAATCTGTTCACTTCTCATGTAGGTGGCCGGCATGAAGAACTACTTGCACGAGTGAACTCTCGTGTCACTCCCGATATGAACGGCCTCTTGCAGAAGGAGTACACGCGTGAGGAGGTATATGAAGCGCTGCAAAGTATCGGTGACCTCAAAGCTCCGGCCCGGATGGCATGCCAGCCGTATTTATAAGAAATGTTGGGACTTTGTGGGTGATGATATTGCTACGGAGGCCCTTGCAGTACTCAATGGGGGGCCGATGCCGGAGGGTTGGAACGAGACCTGTGTTGTGCTGATACCTAAGGTAAAGAATCCAGATAATATGAAATATCTTAGACCAATCAGCCTCTGCAACGTCGTCTATAAACTGGTCTCGAAAGTATTGGCAAACCGTCTCAAACAAATCCTTCCTGATATTGTATCCCCCAATCAGAGTGCCTTTGTACCCGGTCGATTAATTACGGACAATATCCTGCTAGCATATGAATGCACACATCTTATGCAGAACAAAAGGAGAGGCAAGGAGGGGCTTGCGGCGGTCAAACTCGATATGAATAAAGCCTATGATCGCATTGAATGGATCTTCCTGGAAAAGATGATGCGGAAACTGGGGTTTGGCGAAGAGTGGATTGACAGAATTATGCTATGTGTATCCTCAGTATCCTATAGGGTGAAAGTGAACGGAGATTATACGGATGTGATCGTACCACAGCGGGGTCTACGGCAAGGCGACCCTTTATCACCGTATCTTTTCCTCATATGTGCAGAAGGATTTTCTTCTCTGCTGAATGTTGCTGAGGCGGATGGAACATTGAGTGGGATACGCATTTGCAACAATGCACCGAGCTTTAATCATCTATTATTTGCGGATGACTCACTAGTACTCATTAAAGCTACAAGCGAGAGTGCTATGGCTTTGCAAAATGTGCTACAACTGTATGAGGATTGCTCGGGGCAAGTTGTAAACTATGATAAATCATCTGTTATGTTTAGTAAGAATACAAGGAATCCGAGGAAACATGAAGTGCTTGGACTGCTGAATATTAGAGCTGAAGCGCGTAATGAGAAGTACCTGGGACTACCCGTCTATGTTGGCCAAGCTAGAAAGCAGACCTTTGAGTATCTGAAGGAGAGGATATGGCAGCAGATACAGGGGTGGCAGGAGAGGTTGCTGTCCAAAATGGGGAAGGACGTGTTGATTAAAGCATGTGCCCAAGCTATCCCTACTTTTGCTATGTCATGTTTTGATTTGACCAAGACTTTGTGCGAGGAGATTGGCACGATGATATGTCGATTTTGGTGGGCAAAACAGGACAAGAATAACACAATGCATTGGCTGAGCTGGGAGTTATTGACAAGACCAAAGAAGGATGGGGGGATGGGATTCAGAGATATATATGGCTTCAATATCGCTATGTTGTCACGGCAGGCATGTCGGCTGCTAACTGCACCTGACTCCCTGTGCGCTAGGGTCTTGAAAGCTAGATACTTTCCGCGCACATCAATTCTTGAGGCAGAGGCTCATCCGGGTATATCATATACGTGGAGAAGTATTCTGAAGGGGGTGTCACTTTTGAAGGAGGGTCTGATACATAGAGTTGGAGATGGAAGCTCGGTCAAAATCTGGACGGATCCATGGCTGAACAGAGACGGACCAAGAACTCCATCCACCCCCAGGGGAGGCTGCCTCCTCACTAGAGTTTGTGAACTAGTGGATCCAGACACACAGACTTGGGATGAAGCTTTGGTGTGTGACATTTTCAGTCCGGAAGAGGCTAGCATCATCTTGGCAACTCCGGTCCGGGATGATTGGGAGGACTGCTATGCCTGGTATCATGATAGCAAGGGAGTTTTCCCAGTTAAATCGGCTTACCAAATTTACATCAAGATGAGGGATGCAACACTACCGGGGACCTCGACCGTCTTGCCAAACCGATGGGAGTGGTCTGACATCTGGAAGTTACCGTGCCAACCAAAAATCCAACAGTTCGTGTGGCGTCTAGCTCACAACAGCCTACCACTGAAACTGAATATGAAACGCCGGGGCATCAACTGTGACACTGTGTGTGTTTGTTGTAAACGGCTTGATGAGGATGGAGCTCACCTGTTTTTGAAGTGCAGACAAGTGAAGATAGTGTGGCGTTCTTTGCAACTGGAGCATATTCGAATGCAGATGTGTACATGTATCGATGCACATGCAGTGGTGAATACTGTATTTCAGCTACCAGAAGAGAAAAGGATTCTGGTGGTCTGCCTGCTATGGCGATGGTGGAACTGGAGGAACAAAACAAATGCGAGCGAAGCTGCTGGACCAATAGACAATCTTGCTGGGGAGATCAATCATTGGGCAATGGATTCCCTCGCCCTATGCCGACAACCTAGTAATGCGAACTATAAGCGCATGGCCCAGGAATGGCAAAGGCCCGAGGAGGACTGCCTGAAAATTAACTGCGATGGCGCATTTTCAGCGACATCGTGCACAGGCGGCTGGGGCTTCGTCATCAGGGACCATGTCGGAGATGTACGAGGGTCTGGAGCAGGCTACCTGCACCATGTGGCCTCTACCGACGTGCAGCTAGCGGAAGCATGTGCTAGAGCACTTGAGGCTGCATCAAGCTGGGGAATGACCAATGTGGAGGTGGAACTGGACTGTCAGGTGCTTGTCAACGCTCTAAGAAGCCCTGAAGCTGATCTCGCCTGGGAAGGAATCCTGTTTCGGGAGATACGGACCTTCGCTCAGCTGAACTTCAACAGAATTAATTTCTCTTTTGCCCCGAGGGTGTGTAATCATCTCGCTCATGCTTTAGCTGCCTTTGGTGCTAGGCGTCAAATAATCCAGGAGGTTTGGTCGGAGGACCTGCCAAATGATGTAAATGTGCGATCGGCCAGCAACTTGGCTGGACCTGGTTAATCTATGGAACCGTAGTGTTCCATCTCAAAAAAAAAGTGGTGCTTTGTTTTTTAGGCTATGGCTATGATAACTTGATGACACCCCTTTGTAGTACAGAGCAATCTCATGCATTTGTCCTCCATCTTCAGGAACATTTATTAGTGTACAATGGCCAAGCAATTGTTTAAAAAAATAAGAAACCTGGAATTGAATTGCTAAAACATGGAATTATTCTGCTTATTTGTAGGTTAATGTATGACTATCACGTTCCCCACCAAGTGAAATGTGCTATTTCACCACAAACATTGACGAAGTTATGTTCAGTGCAGGCAAAATGGATAAGTCTGTAACTGGAACTCTGGATAGTTGATCCTCTGACTGGCGAAAAATTTATCAAAGTTGCTGAGGTTCAGGAGTCTGAAATTAAGGTATTGATGCTTTGGGGTTCTTATCTTTTCATTCCCATGTTACAATGCTATGAGTGTAATTTGGTCTTAGTATCTATCAACTTTTCCCAGCTCAAAAAACAATATATTTTTCGCCAGGACAGAGCTCAAAATACAAAGACTGACTTTTCCTTGTCTAAATTTTACTGATATTAGCGTGTGTGTATTAGCTCTGATGTGTGTTCTAAAAAAATTATGTAATATTTTCATGTTGCAGCCATTTGTGAATAGTTTATCTAAATGCCCAAAACCCACTTAGAGCTCCAGAGAGGTCTTGTTTTCTTGTACTATGGATTTAAGGTGATTCTCAAGAGGAACAAGTCGCCATGGACCGATGAGATCGAGAGACGGCTCCGCGGTTGCGTGGAGTGGCGGCTGAGAGGAGAGGCAACAACAACCCGTTGTCCGTGACGGCCCGAGCGTTTGCGAGAGGGGATGGAGCGGGGGTTGCATCGTCACGGCCAGTTGCCGGAGTGGATGGAGTGGTGGCCGCACGGACGCGCTCCTGGAGGTGCCGGTATGCACCCTGATTTTGAGCCTGGGAGGTTCCTTGCTCTGCCCTATCCTCAAGGGTGTTCATCTACTTTGGTATCGTGCTCTGGAGTCAGGACGATGCACTAATGCAGGTTTGATTCTTTACTTTTCTTTTGTTTTATTTGTATGCATATCCCTGAATTTTGTGAGCCGTGATTTAAATGTTGTCGTGTGTGCCATTGTGTCCTATATAATTATTCTATTGAAGCACCGCTGCAACCCAGTTTGTTTATCAAATTGATGCAAGAAACAAACTAATACATAGAGAGTATAAATTTATTGCATTAATCTGTATATCCCTGCACCTAGCGATAGGTAGAGATGGATAAATTTTGTAGCTTTTTGATCCCGGTTTTTCCTATTGAAATTATGGATTTGGAAGCTAATCATGGAGTGTTTCGATTGCCTGCTTACGGAATCACAATGAGCACAAGTCTGCAACCTTGAAGGAAAACCCGTTGCAACTGATGACATAATATTACGTCGCAACAAGAATGTATAGAGCTGCAGAGCTCTGTGGATCCTTCTCTTCACAAAAGGTGAGGTTTAAAGTTCATGTTTGTGCTTATTGAAAAACAAAGAAAGAGACGAGTTGCTTGATATATTGACAGGTATATAGTGTAACAAAAACACGCTTATAGTTCTAACATGAATTTGATTGACTTGGGAGTTGTGACATGCAAGTATTTTATGGTTGATAATTCTGTACTACTTGTTATATTGTATAAAAATAGTCTCTGGTTTCATCTTCTTTGATGACATATTTTCTATAACAATTGAAATGCATTATGCACATGTTCTTTTTATTGTGGTTCCATATTTTTTTCAAATTTATATATTCTCTATGAATAATAACATAGATGCATGTTCTTAATCTATTTTAGATTTTTGTTCACCCGAAAATGCAGTATAGATCTGCCATTGACATTTTTTTGAAGCACTGGGTGAACATTTGCCGAGATGCTGATAGGAAAAGCCTTTTTGTTTCCTCATAAAATGTTGCCCATCAGTTATTAAACTTAATGGATGCATGTTGTGGGCTTGATGACCATGTACACCTTTTTTAGTTAGAACTGTGTCTGCTATGGATCTATCTTGCTTAATACAAAGAACTCTGCATCCTTAGGAAACAAGAGGTAATGTAAACAATAGATTCTCTTGTGAAATTGCGATTCAGCCTTGGGGCGTGGATGGCGAGAAGCGGAGGCATGTGCCTAGAGTAGCGGACCATAATGGATTGATGAGCTGATGTCACGTGACGTACTCACGTGGCGGCTTGTTAGGCTCCGGCGGCTGGAGCCATCATCGACCATGATGCCACGCCAGGAGCACAAGGGCTAAGACGAGGACATGTTGGTGCCGATGAAATAAGGTTTATTGGGTCGTCCTCTTCCAGCAACATATTACACAATCTATTTAAGCCGATTGATTCTCTTTGGTACAAATGTCCCTCATTTAGTTGATGAAACTCTACCTTAATAAAATTAATTGAGTTGGGAACCATAACATATATACATCTATGACTGGTATCTATTTGGCTATATTAAACTGACAATTTATTCTTCTTACCGGAAGGATATGTCGTGAAGATGATTAATTCTACAAACTATACTGCTAATTCATCGGAAATGACTACCAACTTGTTTAATTCCGCATGTGCAGGTGCTGCCGGTTGATGGGGGCCTAACCATGAGTCTAACTGAAAGTGAACGGGAGCGATGTGCAGAAAAAAATCTTAGCACATAGGCTGAATTTGTATAGTACTTCGAATTTATTAGGCAGTACCCCCTCCATTTGTATATCACTTCCGAATACAAGTTCAGGTTATTAGGCAGTACTATTGAATTTAAGGATTGATACTTGAAGATTTTAAAAGGTTACTAAATTTTGTACCAAGTCTACTGTTATGTATGGGAAGAACATGCGCTAAAATATTGATAATGCAAATGAAAGTGATCGTTTGATTATTAAATCATGCCACTAATAAGATAATTTCTTGTCACTTATTTCTTCACAAATTTCCATTGTTCAGGTTCGACTGATTTGTTGAGCTATTTTAATTTATGTATGAGAGAAATGAAATACTTTATGAGTTGTATGTCGAAACTTTGATCAGTTCGTTGTGGAATAATGTCGGTGATTTGGATTCTTAACTAATTTATGATAGGCTTCCCTTTTGGGGGCTCTCATTTGGTTTTATGTTCTTTTTTCTTACCAGATAGAAAGATACTTAATGTTGGTATCTCAGAGTTTTACTTACTAGATATAAATAGAAATGAGACTTATTTATTGAGAATTTTATCTGTAGTTTGTGTCAGTGCCCTCATACTTTCTCACATGAAACCTTGAAGAAAAGCATAATGAATGATATAAAAATGTTGATGGTGCGGAAAAAATATAAAGTCGAGGGTACAAAAGTATTAGGATCTTCATGCCGGCGGATGTAGTGGGTTGCATTGATTGCAGTTACTTCTTTGCCGTTATTTGTTGTTACTGCCATAGTTCATTTTTTCGTGCTTATCATACCTCATGAATACACTTGAGTGAAATTGGGGATAGTATATATGCATTCTTCCAGAGTTTTCAAGAAGGACAGCAGAGAAATATTTCTTGGGGCTGTGACATAGCTGTGTGGTACTTCTACATCTGTAGCATTTACAGTTCATGTACTTACAGCTTAATGCAAGCATTGTGATTAGTTACAGATTTCCTTTGATTTAAATTTCTAAATGTTAACAACAATGACAACTTGTGACATGCCTAAGTTTAATTTTCATTGAGAGAGTGGGCGATGGATTATGAGATGGAGCGAAATTAAAATCCAACTGATCTGGCCATGGCTGGTTGTCACAGAATCCTTGTGATATGTTCTACTTTGACTTGGAATGTGCGGCTATGATAATGTAAGTGATGAGTTTTTTTCCCGAATCTTCTATGGGAGGTCAGTCAGAGGTGAGTTGTAGACCAAGAGCTGGTGGGCAGCAGGGCATGCACGCGCACGAAGAACAAATCTGAACCACGCTCCTGCTTCTATTGGTTTCTACATAGAGCGTCTAGCTTAGAACTTAGACCAGTTGGTCGCTGTCAAGGTCGCCAAGGTGGTCTTACAGCACCGCCGTGGAGATTTCTTGTGATTTTATGTAGGCAAGCCGCAAGCGGTGGTGGTGATTTGCTGGGTGGTGTTGCTGCTTTGGGGAGAGACGATGGTCCTGTTGTGGGGATAGCCAACGACAATACATTGACTACAGACTCATCGCGGACTCGTAGTGAACCTGGCAGGTCTTGACGTTGTTAGAGTTTGGATTGAATGGTTTTGGGGGGTGGTGTGCTTGGTTGGGTTTCCATGGAAGAATGTGGCCTCCCCGTGGATCTGGTCGTGGCCATCACAGAGGACATTGTCGCCCTTCCCCGAGGAGCAAGGATAGTGCAGGCGGCAGCAGGGGTTAGGGGTAGATGCGGGGAGGGATGTCGGCATCTGTTTGAGGTCATCGTGATGAAAGCCTTGATGACCCGTCTGTATCAATGGAGGTGGAAGAGCATGAAGTCGATATTGGATAGGAGTTTGAGTTCTTGTTGGCCTCGGATGGTTCCCACTTTAGGCTCCGTTCGGTTTGCAGGGAGAGAGAACTAAGGAAAGAAAACTTTGTAGGGATATGGCTGATGGCTACCGGATTGCCATGGAGTCTAGAAACACGGGAACCAAAAAAATTAGACTGTTTGTGTTGCAGGAAGATACGCCTATGAAGCAGTACATGACCACAATATTTTATGTCTTTCTGAGTGGAGTACAATGCATGCATGAAGTTTTTTATTGAACTGGTCACCGGCTTGCCTCAGGCTTTCGTCAAAACATGAGATCTGACTGGATTCTATCTTTCAAGCAAAATCAATACGAGAAGGCCTTGTTTCATGCTTTCTGTGAACCGAACACCACCAAGGCAAAATTTCCTATGGACGACAGTTCCTTTAAAAGTCCTACATATTTCCTGTGAACCAAACGCACCCTTAGAGATGTATTTTTTCACGTGCCAGGTTGATTCTAAAATGGATAGGGGCTTTTCTGCAGAAGTGCATGCCCAACAAAAAATATGACCTCCCTTTATTAGTAGGATAGATGTCATATTCTTTGTTATTGTTGGTTCGGTGAAATTTCCTAATACTTGATTGTTGCGCTGCTAATTAGAGCACCCAAGATTCACCCAAGATGAGAGGATGATAAATGAAAGATACTGATATAAATTTTGAAGAGCCCGTTGGCAACGCACGGGCGTTTTACTAGTTAGAAGTAGAGATTGTGGAGTGGCAGGTTGGGTTACCCATTGGCCATAGTCTTAGGGAGATTGTGGAGTAGCAGGTTGGGCTACCCATTGGCCGACCCAAACGGAAGAAAACTACGCCTGCCTTTTGTCTGTTTGGGTGGTCAAAGGAACAGGTGTTCGCCCCATGTCCGCCATTCCATGGCTAGTGCACCCAATGGAGCAACCCATTTGGCCTGTCCTGGCCTTTTTTTATCAATTTATCATTTTGTATACACATTGTATATTTTTTATACATAAGTAATATTTTCATATACATGTTTAATATTTTTTTAAATATATGATTAACATTTTTAACACATGTATTTTTTATGCCTACTTGTTTTGTATAAACATAAACAATCATACTACATTTTTTGTATACATCAGGAACTTTTTTCATATACATATTTAACATTTTTTAAATACATAATTAAAACCAAACTTTGGTTCCCCATTCCTATATCCCTCCCAGCCAAACCAGAACCCACCCGTGCGCAAGCCGCCGGCCGTGGAGGAGGCGTCGGAAACGCGCGCTCGCAAGAGGCGTAGATCTGATGGAGAACCACCGGGAACGGCAACTTCAGCGGCGAGGAACAGGGAAGGCTCGATGACCTGGACTTCATCAGCCGTCTCACCGATGCCTTGCTAGGCACCGTCATCTCCCTCCTCCTCACCAAGGACGGTGCGCACACGCAGGCCTCCTCCCGCCGCTAGCGTCCCCTCTGGCTCTCACCTAATGCCCCGCTCAACCTCGGGGCAGACTGGAGTCTCTCAGACAGCGACTCCCGCGTCGCGCTAGTCTCCAGAATCCTCTTCGCCCGGCCCGGCCCGCCCCTTCTTGCGGCCTCCCGGACCTCCAGATCTCCAACTTGCAATGGCGCCGGCACTGCCCGCTGCCGCTGCCATCGCACGCGTTGATCCGCTTCGCGCCCACGCTCCGCGTGCTCAGGCTTTGCGACCGCCGATTCTCCGACCTGGTCGCGCCGCCCACTTTTCCGCACCTCAAAAGGCTCCTCTTGCACAATGTCAGTATCTCGGAGGACTGCCTCCAAGGCATCATCTCGATGCACCGTTTTGGAAAACGTCTCACTGTACAAAATGGCATTGGCCCGCCTTTGCATCAGCTCGCTGACTATCAGGTCCATCGGCTGCTATGCTCATTATTAACAAGGTTTCGAGGAGCTGGTCATGGAGGACGCCCCTTTCCTTGAGAAGTTGCTAGTAATTTGTCCACACAATGATCCGGAGGCCATCCGGGGAAATACTGGGTTTGTTCTCTGAAGACATATCCACACTCTACAGTGGAACCACAGTCTTTCAGGTAGCATCCTGAACAGTCACAAATTCAGCATTCCTATTCCTATATGCAGACTATTTTCTTATACCACACTGCTTACATTTTTCTCCAGAAAATGGTTGCCGTCAGCTTGGCAACCAAAATGCACACAATGAAGATTTTGGTTCTTCACTCTGTTGGTCCTAATCTGGGTGTGGCTATTGACTTGCTCAAGTGCTTCCCTTTCTTCGAGAAGCTTTATGTCATTGTGGGTGTTTATAGCTGTTGCTCTAAACTTCAAATTAACCATTGTCCATTGGGTCAGAGTTATGACAAGTAAACTAGTATTAGTATTTTGCTGCTAACTTGTTAGCAACTGCCTTCATATCGTTTCTTTTCCCTATCCCCAGTTGCATCATCAACAAGAGGATTTGAATAATGTGCTGGACTATGGCCCATTGGATCCGGTTGAACGCCTTGAGCTCCACCTAATTAAAAGTGCTAGTGTTGCTGAACTACAACGGCGATGAAAGGCTGTTCGTTAACTTTGTGAAATTCTTTATTTTGAACGTGAAAGTGCTAAAGAAGATGGAAATCAGAGTCCTTTACAACTGCAACGACAAGTGGATGCATTGGCAACGTAGGTAGCTACAAGTTTTTTCTTTTTTTGAAAAGGAGGATGACCCCCGGCCTCTGCACATCTAGAAGATGCATGCGGCCATTTTATTTATTATTCACAAAAACCTTACAAAGAAATACATCAATAAGTCTGAAGCCACCATCTTTGCAACATCTGTTGCTACTCCTATCTAACTGATGAAGGGGGTGTCGAGAGTCCAGGCCAAATACCAAACAGACCTCGCACCAATGCCTAACATCTAAAACCCGAGGCCCCAACTAAGCCACCTGCTCTTTTTCTTTGCAAAGGAGGAATATCTCTGGCCTATGCATCAGTCGATGCATGCAGCCATATTATTAGAAACCACAATAGAGTCTTAACATCCAAGAAAGCTCAAAATCCGAGAAAAAAAAGAAAATTAATATGTAAAGCGCCACAACCGGCAATAAAGCGCCACATCCGGCGATAAATAACAGGCTACGATGTCTACACACCCAGCCTATTATTAACTCGCCATCCAAATCGGCTGAAAATATCCCGTGCTACCCAATAACCATAGGCCCCCTGTAGTCCGCATGAGTGAGTAACGACCACATACGGATCCAGCCTGTAACTCTGTAGATAACCTGCAAAAAAAATGGTGAATGTTGTACCATTAAAAGACATATCATTTCTAGTGTTTCATATAGCCCACAATAAAGCACACATCCCTATCCGAATATGTTTAGCTATGTGTATGTCTACTCCATAGAGTCACGTCCCAAATAACGTGTTTAAGCTCATTGGAGGTTGGATGTTAAAAGCTATATGAATAGATCGCCATAACAATTTGCAAGGTGGACACTCGAGAAAGAGGTGTTTAATCGTTTCGTTTTGATCACAAAAACAACACCTGGGGTTACCAACCCAATTCCTTTTCATCGGATTATCTTTGGTCAAGATGTTTGTGGATGGGATGCATCACATAAAGATTGTGATGGTACCATTAAAAGACATATCATTTCTAGTGTTTCATATAGCCCACAATAAAGCACACATCCCTATCCGAATATGTTTAGCTATGTGTATGTCTACTCCATAGAGTCACGTCCCAAATAACGTGTTTAAGCTCATTGGAGGTTGGATGTTAAAAGCTATATGAATAGATCGCCATAACAATTTTGCAAGTGGACACTCGAGAAAGAGGTGTTTAATCGTTTCGTTTTGATCACAAAAACAACACCTGGGGTTACCAACCCAATTCCTTTTCATCGGATTATCTTTGGTCAAGATGACTCCTTTGTGGATGAACCACATAAAGATCTTGATGCGGAGTGGAACTTTAATCTTTCATATGTGCAAAGACCTCGACAATGGCCCGGAGTCAATTAAGTCCAAATACATGGATTTCACAAAGAATAATCCATTTTTGGTTAATTTCCAACTAATTTTATCCGCCTGGTCTCAAAGTTGAACATACATCAACCTATGGACCAGGTGTAATCAAGCATTCCAATGTTCCCCTACAAGAGATCTCCTAGATTGGATGTTAAGTGGTACTAAATTTAACACTATGGCGACATAATCCTCCTTACGTTGCACAATATTATATAGGGAAGGGTATTGTAAAGCCAGAGGCGTCTCCCTTAGCCATGTGTCCTCCCAGAATCTAGTAGAGGTACGTACCACTACCAATTAGGAACTTCACCCGCCGGAAGAAAGTTAATTTTGTCTTCGTTAACCCTTTCCAAGATGGTGAGTCCGTTGGCCTTGCATTCACCTGGGCCAAAGTCTTAGTATGTAGGTATTTATTCCGTAAGATTTGCACCAACATGCCTTCGGTCTCCGTAGATTGTCTGTATAGCCATTTGCTAAGCAAACATCTATTCTTTACCTCTAAATTCTCGATCCCTAAGCCACCCTGGTCTTTTGGTCTACACATGATATCCCATCTAGATAGTCTATATTTTTTCTTGGCCTCATCGCTTTGCCAGAAGAATCGGGATCTGTAAAAGTCTAATATTTTCCGTACCCCTACCGGTACTTCAAAGAAAGATAGGAGGAACATCGGCAAACTTATCAAAACCAAGTTAATCAACACCAGCCGCCCTCCGTAAGACATTAGCTCGCCCTTCATCAACCGTCTATGATGGATTGGATCCCGAGATAACTAAAAGGTAAGGATCCCATTTCACAACCGAACAAGTTTCTATAATTATCTTGTTCTTCTTTAGCTCTCCCAAAGTAGGACGGAGATGCCCCCATCTACGAGATGGGGAACGAGACATATCCGCTAATAAGTACTGCCAACATATCCGCTACAATGTTGAACAGCACAGGAGACATGCAGTCTCCATGTCGTAACCCCTTACGTGTCTGGAAATAATGACATGTGTCATCATTGACCTTTATCCCGACACTGCCTTTCTGTATGAATGAATCCACCTGAGATCTCCAGGCTTCGTTGAACCCCTTCATACGTAAGGCTTGCTGAAGGAAGGGCCGTTTGACCTTACCATACGCTTTTTCAAAATCCACTTTGAAGACAACCCCATCTAGTTTCTTCGAATGGATTTCGTGCAATGGTTCATGTAGAACTACCACCCCTTCTAGGATTTGTCGTCCTGACATGAAAGCAGTTTGAGTGGGTTGCACGACCGAATGGGCTATCTGTGTCAACCTATTCGTGCCATCCTTTGTAAAGATCTTAAAGCTTACATTGAGAAGACATATCGGTCTAAACTGCTCAATGCGAACAGCATCCACCTTCTTTGGCAACAACGTTATTGTTCCAAAATTGAGGTGAAACAAATTTAAGTGGCCTTCGAACAAATCATGGAACATAGGCATAAAATCACTCGTTATGGTATTCCATCATTTCTGCTAAAATTCTGTCGGGAACCCATCTGGCCCAGGCGCTTTATTATGCTTCATTTGCGTTATAGCATCGAACACCTCTTTCTCAGTGAAAGGGGCAAGCAACACCTCATTCTCTTCTAAGTTGAGTTGCGGTATGTCCCCGATCACATTCTCACCAATAGAAACGAAACTTTCTTCGGGTGCTCCGAAAAGTTTCTTATAATATTCAGAAATGTATAGCTTTAGGTTCTCATGTCCTACAATTGTACCCTCATCTTGTTCTAGCTGTATTATCTTTTTCTTTCTATGATTCCCATTAGCAATCAGGTGGAAGAATTGTGTATTATCATCCCCTTGGACAATCTTAGAAACCTTTGCTCTAAGCGCCCATTTCATCTCCTCCTCTCTCATAAGGGCTTGTAACTTATTCTCGGCCTCATTCTTAATATCTCTCTTAGAAGTATTAAGAGGTATGGATTCCGCTTTCACATCAAGTTCATTAATAATTCGTGCCAATCTTTCCTTTTCCCCTTTATAGATACCACTTTGGTGTTTGTCCCAGCCTCTCAAAAACTGGCGCATATGTCTAATTTTGTTTTGCCATCTCTCCACACTAGAAGACCCTCGCATGTCTCTAGCCCATTCAGCTGCAATGCGCTCCATGAAGCCCTTCCTCTCAAACCATCCTAGTTCAAAAGAGAAAGTATTTTTGTTTCCCACGTGGGTCGCTTCCCCAGAATCGACCAGTAGTGGGGTATGATCAGAGATGACCCTCTGTAGGGCTTGAACCGTAAACAACGGAATTTTTTCTTCCCACTCAACACTAGTGAGAACCCTGTCCAATTTCTCATAAGTAGGAATTGGAAAAGAATTGGCCCACGTGAATTGCCTACCAGTGAGGTCAATCTCCCTCAAATCGAGACTTTCAATTATCATATTAAACATGAATGACCATCTTCCATCAAAGTTGTCATTATTTTTTTCCTCTTTTCTTCCAATGATATTGAAATCTCCCCCACCAGAATGGGCAACCTTTCATCCCCACAAATTCTCACCAGATCTGCTAGGAATTCCGGTTTAAGCTCTGGTTGTGCCCCACCATATACGGCCACCAAAGCCCATCCGAAGCTGTCAATTTTTGACCTTACACGAAATTTGACAGCAAAATCACCGTGGACCACATTCAGCAGCTCTAAAGTTTCGCACTTCACCCCAAGTAGTATCCCTCTGGATCTCCCCCTTGGAGGTAAACCGTGCCAGTCAAAATCAACCCCCTTGAAATGGTGTTGAGAAACTGGGAGGTGAAATTATCTCTACCCGTCTCCAATAAAGCCATAAAATCTAATTTTTGTTCTGCTGATGTATCGCTAAGGAATCTCCTTTTAGCCAAGTCCGCTAGACCTCTGCTATTCCAGAATATCCCTTTCATATTTCATCATGAAATTTTTTCTTTTGTTTAACTCTCACACTCTGGCACACCGCCGATGTAGGATAAACCTTCCTCTTCTAGGTTTTTTTGGTTTATCCTTCATCTGCTCAACATGTTGAGCATCTGTGTCATGAGTGGCCTCTGGCTGTAGAGGGGCCACATACCCCTCTGAAACCATATCCTTCTCCTCCACCTCTAAGCCCTCCGTGGGGACCAAATCCTCACAGAGACTCTGAAGCGCAGTTACTCCAAGATCATTGATATCTGCTTCATTCATGGGTTTTACCGCTGCTAGATGTCGTATTAAATCCACAGCTCTATCTGTCTCTAAGCCTAGTAGATCATTAATTGACTTTGCGGTTTCTATGTCATTACTACTAAGAGAGATCCCTAAGTTATTAGATTTATCAATAATATCATGCTCAGAAAAGTGCAGAATTGAACAACTTGTATTAACTGACATACCTGTATGAGCTTGATGTCTCGAAGCTTGGCGGCCCTCATGGCTCGACCCATCTGTATGTCATCCGCGTCCGGCTGACCCTGGATCCGGTGACAGAACAGTCTGTCACCGGACATAGGGTCCGGATACCCCCAAAAGCGATGACGTCCTCCAGAGCGACTCCGGCCGACACTCATCGGTTCGGCGCCCTCTCAGAGACTGTCGCCGCCATCTTCCACCGATCCATCTTCAGAGCATGTACCGACGCATCAATTACCAGGCCTGCAGTCGATGCCACCATGACGTCAGACAACGCCACCTCCCTACGCGCGTCCATCATCACACATCCATTGCCGAGACCCTGTTGCGCCACGCCGCCGAGACTCCACATCGCCAATGCGAACAAGAAACGCCGCTCCACTAGTAAAACAGTAAAACCGTGCACTGGTCCCTCGATCTAATGCACACCTCCAAGAATGACGCCCCAAGGAGGGAACGACACGAGAGCGGCGCCATCATCCGATCAATTGATCAAGGGTTTCCCAAGATGCACAAATCGAACTTACAAGTGGATAGAGCTTCTCAAGATGCACAAATTGAACTTAGATATTTGGCAGAACTCCCCTCACCTTATGCATATTTAAAGAAGATGGAAATCAGAGTCCTTTACAACTGCAACGACAAGTGGATGCATTGGCAACGTACGCTGCTACAAGTGGAGAATAGAGCTTCTCAAGATGCACAAATTGAACTTAGATATTTGGCAGAACTCCCCTCACCTTATGCATATCTATGATTTGTAAATGGCTGATCCCTTTGACTCATCCTTGTGTGGATGCTCCAAGGGTGTTAGATAAGCCTTTCCAAAGATTGCTTTGTTCCCATGCTGGAGCAAACCAGGATTTAGGAGGGGAACAAGATGGTTAAATGTTACTAGTTTTTGTGTGCTACCTTCAATAAGTACTTACTATTCTCCTGCTCAAAGTCCTATTGTAAGCTGGGACCACCTGCAGGTTGCAGATAAGCATAACAACCTTATTTTGCTAGACTCCGATGTTCCTGTTTGCAGTGAAGAATATATGCAGTTTTCTCAGTTTTGTTACATGTCCAAGCTCTTCCGTAAATCTCACTCTTATAAAGAAAATTAAAGTTTGAACGTTGTTTTGTGTTTACATTCAGGTGGCATTAAAATGTATTCTTCTCTGCTTTTAATGGTTTTCCTGACTTCATTCTGTCACAAATTGCTGTATTGAACATAGGTTCAAATGATACCATGGAGGAATTTCTTATTGTGTTTTCT
Organism: Triticum urartu; assembly: GCF_003073215.2. NCBI lineage: Eukaryota > Viridiplantae > Streptophyta > Magnoliopsida > Poales > Poaceae > Triticum > Triticum urartu. The sequence goes on from NC_053024.1 coordinate 29,692,363, forward strand.
TTTGCGGGGTATTTTCTTATTGTATTTTGACGATTATGACGGCTGTTATTTTGTATCCACATCCATTTATTTCATGACATCTCATTTGGAGATTGCACACATGTTTCTTGGTTTCTGGTTAGGCAATTCACTAGATAAAGTGTTGAATGAAAAATTGTATGGAGACAGGGTGTTCCAGGATTCCATGGCTAAAGAACCGTTTTTTTTTGGAGGAAAAAGAAGAGCAATCCTCCTTCAGAGTCTTCTAAAGATATTTATATTTTAAAGATGGCTAAAGAAGCAGTTTGTGTACAAAAAACAAAGAGTGTGGATTATGTGAATTGCATGATGTATTGTTGTTCGTGCATAGGCACGTATATATGATGTACAAAGGTGGGCCATGGACCTCAACTATACAAGGAACTATAAGGCGGGCCCAATACATAATATGCACGTAACACATATACTCAACACCCCCCCGCAGTCGAAGCAGCACCGCGGCTGACGCAAAGACTGGACCGGAACTCCTCAAATGACGTCGTAGGCAAGCCCTTGGTCATGATATCGGCAAATTGTTGGGAAGTAGGGACGTGTAAAACACGAATATGGCCAAGGGCCACCTGTTCCTGAACAAAATGAATATCCAACTCAATATGCTTGGTCCGTCGATGATGCACCGGGTTAGCGGAGAGGTAGACCGCCAAGACGTTGTCGCAGTAGACCACCGCGGCACAATCGACAGATAGCCCGAAGTGGAGCGACGAGTGTCGGGGCAGCCCGCCAAGTCTGCGTCGGAGTAGGCGGTGAGGGCGGTGTCGGCGGAGGCATAAAGCGTAACTCCAAGATCCATAGTGCCATAGATATAGCGGAGAATCCGCTTGACGGCAGCCCAGTGAATGTCTCGAGGAGCATGGGTATGAATACACACCTGCTGCACGGCATACTGGATCTCCGGTCGAGTCAGAGTGAGGTACTGGAGAGCACCAACGATAGACCGATAGAAAGCGCATCCGAAGCAAGAGAACCATTTGTGGCAGAAAGCTTGGCCTTCGTATCAACAGGCGTAGCGGCGGGCTTGCAGTTAAGCATGCCGGCGCGCTCCAGGAGCTCGTGAGCGTAGTTCCGCTGATGAAGGAAGAAGCCATCCGGACGGCGCACCACCTCGACACCGAGGAAGTAGTACAAAGGACCCAAGTCCTTAATGGCGAACTCAGCGCAAAGACGAGCTGTGAGCTGACTGAGGAGACCATCCGTACATGCCGTCAGGATGATGTCATCGACATAGAGCAGCAAGTAGGCCGTGTCAGAGCCCTGATGATAGACGAAGAGCGAGGCGTCCGAGCGGGTAGGGCGGAACCCAAGCTGATGGAGAAACGCCGCGATGCGCTGGTACCAAGCGCGCGGAGCCTGCTTGAGCCCGTACAAGGACCACGAAAGCAGGCACACGTGGTCTGGAAGCGCCGGGTCAACAAACCCGGTGGGCTGCTGGCAGAAGACCTGCTCCTCGAGGTGACCATGGAGGAAGGCATTGGAGACGTCCATCTGGTGCACCGGCCAAGCACGGGAGACCGCAAGGTGGAGAACCGTGCGTATCATGCCGGGCTTGACGACCGGAGCGAAGGTGTCGGTGAAGTCGATGCCAGCACGCTGTCGGAAGCCACGAACGACCCAACGTGCTTTATAGAGATCAAGGGTACCATCAGGACGGAGCTTGTGTTTAAAGACCCACTTCCCGATAATCACATTGGCGTGGCGGGGATGGGGAACAAGCTACCACGTCCGGTTGCGCAACAGGGTGTCAAACTCCTCTTGCATCGCAGCCATCCAGAGCGGGTCACGAAGAGCGGCTCGAACGGAGGACGGCAATGGCGACGGCTCAGAGGTGGACGCGGAGGACGGCAATGGCGATGGCTCAGAGGTGGACGACGCATGGACGTAGTCATCCGAGGAGTAGCGCGAGCTCGGGCGAAAAACGCCTGTATGAGCGCGGGTGACCGGACTGACCACATGCGCCGGGGGGCCGCTGGCGCCGGGGGTGCCGTGGGCGCCGAGGAGGCTGGGGGCGCTGGGGGCGCCGAGGGCACCGAGGAGGCCGGGGGCGCCGAGGGGACCGCGGGGGTCCCAGTGCGCGCCGCGGCTATAGGAGGCGCCACTTGCGGGGGGTGCGCCTGAAAGCCAGGGGCGGGCCAAGGGAGGCGCGCGAGGGCCCTAGGAGAGGCGTCGAGGAGCCCGCGTCACCGGTGGCGGGAGGAACAGCCGGGGTACCTGCTGAAAGCGGAAACACATGCTCATCAAAGTAAACGTGCCGGGAGGTGAACACACGGTGGGAGACGGGATCATAGCACCGATATCACTTGGAATTAGAAGGGTAGCCGATAAAGATGCAAGCGATGGATCGAGGTGCAAGCTTGTGAGAAGCAGTGTCGGCAGTGTTGGGATGCAAAGGCACCTAAAAATACGCAAGTCATCATAAGACGGAGGCGTACCAAAGAGAAGATGGTGAGGTGCGTAGTTCCACCGTCGGCGGCAGGGTCTAAGGTTAAAAAGAAGTGATGCAGTGGCGAGGCATCCGGCCAGAAACTGTAGGGAAACGTAGCAGAAATTCAAAATTTTCCTACGTGTCACCAAGATCTATCTATGGAGAGACTAGCAACGAGGGGAAGGAGAGTGCATCTACATACCCTTGTAGATCGCTAAGCGGAAGCGTTCAAGTGAACGGGGTTGATGGAGTCGTACTCGTCGTGATTCAAATCACCGATGACCAAGTGCCGAACGCACGGCACCTCCGCGTTCAACACACGTACAGCCCCTGACGTCTCCCACGCCTTGATCCAGCAAGGAGAGAGGGAGAGGTTGAGGAAGACTCCATCCAGCAGCAGCACAACGGCGTGGTGGTGATGGAGGAGCGTGGCAATCCTGCAGGGCTTCGCCAAGCACCACAGAAGAGGAGGGAGAGAGAGAGATGCAGGGCTGCACCAACGAGAGATTGAATCGCGTGTTGTGGGCTGCCCAATGCCTCAATATATATAGGGAAGGGGAGGGGCTGCGCCCCCTCTAGGGTTCCCACCCCTAGGGGGGCGGCAGCCCTAGATGGGGAACAAGGGTGGCGGCCAAGAGGGGATGGGAGAAGGAGGCGCACCAATATGGGCCCTAAGGCCCATATCCCATTAGGGTTGCCCCCTCTCTCTCTCTCTCTTAGGCGCATGGGCCTTAGTGGGGCTGGTGCCCTTGGCCCATGTAGGCCAAGGAACACTCCCTACAGCCCATGTGGCCCCCCGGGGCTGGTGGCCCCACTTGGTGGACCCCCGGGACCCTCCCGGTGGTCCCGGTACATTACCGATAAACCCCGAAACTCTTCCGGTGACCCAAAACAGGACTTCCCATATATAAATCTTTACCTCCGGACATTCCGAACTCCTCGTGACGTCCGGGATCTCATCCGGGACTCCGAACAACATTCGGTTACCACATACAAACTTCCTTTATTACCCTAGCGTCATCGAACCTTAAGTGTGTAGGCCCTACGGGTTCGGGAGACATGTAGACATGACCGAGACGTTCTCCGGTCAATAACCAACAGCGGGATCTGGATACCCATGTTGGCTCCCACATGTCCACGATGATCTCATCGGATGAACCACGATGTCAAGGACTTAATCAATCCCGTATACAATTCCCTTTGTCTATCGGTACGATACTTGCCCGAGATTCGATCGTCGGTATCCCGATACCTTGTTCAATCTCGTTACCGGCAAGTCTCTTTACTCGTTCCGTAACACATCATCCCAGTGATCAACTCCTTGATCACATTGTGCACATTATGATGATGTCCTACCGAGTGGGCCCAGAGATACCTCTCCGTTTACACGGAGTGACAAATCCCAGTCTCGATTCATGCCAACCCAACAGACACTTTCGGAGATACCTGTAAGTGTACCTTTATAGCCACCCAGTTACGTTGTGACGTTTATCACCCAAAGCATTCCTACGGTATCCGGGAGTTGCACAATCTCATGGTCTAAGGAAATTATACTTGACATTAGAAAAGCTTTAGCATACGAACTACATGATCTTGTGCTAGGCTTAGGATTGGGTCTTGTCCATCACATCATTCTCCTAATGATGTGATCCCGTTATCAACGACATCCAATGTCCATGGTTAGGAAACCGTAACCATCTATTGATCAACGAGCTAGTCAACTAGAGGCTCACTAGGGACATGGTGTTGTCTATGTATCCACACATGTATCTGAGTTTCCTATCATACAATTATAGCATGAATAATAAAATTTTATCATGATATAAGGAAATATAAATAACAACTTTATTATTGCCTCTAGGGCATATTTCCTTCGGTCTCCCACTTGCACTAGAGTCAATAATCTAGTTCACATCGCCATGTGATTAACACTCACAGGTCACATTGCCATGTGACTAACACCCAAGAGTTTACTAGAGTCAATAATCTAGTTCACATTACTATGTGATTAAAACTCAATGAGTTCTGGGTTTGATCATGTTGCTTGTGAGAGAGGTTTTAGTCAACGGGTCTGAACCTTTCAGATCCGTGTGTGCTTTACAAATCTCTATGTCATCTCCTAGATGTAGCTACCACGTTCTATTTGGAGCTTATTCCAAATAACTGTTCTATTATACGAATCCAGTTTACTACTCAGAATAATCTGGATTAGTGTCAAAGTTTGCATCGGCGTAACACTTTACGACGAACTCTTTTACCACCTCCATAATCGAGAAAATTCCTTAGTCCACTAGTTACTAAGGATAACTTTGACCACTGTCATGTGATCCATTCTTGGATCACTCTTGTACCCCTTGACTGACTCATGGCAAGGCACACTTCAGGTGCGGTACACAGCATAGCATACTGTAGAGCCTATGTCTTAAGCATAGGGGACGACCTTCGTCCTTTCTCTCTATTCTGCCGTGGTCGAGCTTTAAGTCTTAACTTCATACCTTACAACTCAGGCAAGAACTCCTTCTTTGACTGATCCATCTTGAACACCTTCAAGATCATGTCAAGGTATGTGCTCATTTGAAAGTACCATTAAGCGTTTTGATCTATCCTTATAGATCTTGATGCTCAATGTTCAAGTAGCTTAATCCAGGCTTTCCATTGAAAAACACTTTCCAAATAACCCTATATGCTTTCCAGAAATTCTACGTCATTTCCGATCAACAACATATATTCATCAGAAATTCTATAGTGCTCCCACTCACTTCTTTGGAAATACCAGTTTCTCATAAACTTTGTATACACCCAAAATCTTTGATCATCTCATCAAAGCATACATTCCAACTCCGAGATGCTTACTCCAGTCCTCAGAAGGGTTGCTGGAGCTTTGCATACTTATTAGCATCTTTCAGGATTGACAAAACCTTCCGGTTGTATCACATACAACCTTTCCTCAAGAAAATCGTCGAGGAAACAATGTTTTGACATCCTATCTGCAAGATTTCATAAATAATGCAGTGACTGCTAATATAATTCCAACAGACTCTTAGCATCGCTACGAGTGAGTAAAGTCTCACCGTAGTCAACTCCTTGAACTTGTCGAGAAACATCTTAACGACAAGTCGAGCTTTCTTAATGGTGACATTTACCATCATTGTCCGTCTTCCTTTTAAAATCCATCTACACTCAACAGCCTTACGACCATCAAGTAGTTCTTCCAAAGTCTACACTTTGTTTTCATACATGGATCCTCTCTCGGATTATATGGCCTCAAGCCATTTATCGGAATCCAGGCCCACCATCGCTTCTCCATAGCTCGTAGGTTCATTGTTGTCTAGCAACATGACTTCCAAGACAGGATTACGTACCACTCTGAAGTAGTACGCATCCTTGTCATCCCACGAGGTTTGGGAGTGACTTGATCCGAAGTCTCATGATCAATATCATAAGCTTCCACTTCAATTGGTGTAGGTGCCACAGGAACAACTCTTTGTGCCCTGCTATACACTAGTTGAAGTGACGGTTCAATAACCTCATCAAGTCTCCACCATCCTCCCACTCAATTCTTTCGAGAGAAACTTTTCCTCGAGAAAGACCCGATTCTAGAAACAATCCTTTATTGCTTTCGGATCTGAGATAGGAGGTATACCCAACTGTTTTTGGGTTGTCCTATGAAGATGCATTTATCCGCTTTGGGTTCGAGCTTATCAGCCTGAAACTTTTTCACATAAGCGTCGCAGCCCCAAACTTTTAAGAAATGACAGCTTAGGTTTCTCTAAACCATAGTTCATACGGTGTCATCTCATCGGAATTACGTGGTGCCCTATTTAAAGTGAATGTGGTTGTCTCTAATGCTTAACCCATAAACTATTGTGGTAATTCGATAAGAGACATCATGGTATGCATCATATCCAATAGGGTGCAGTTATGATGTTCGGACACACCATCACACTATGGTGTTCCAGGCTGTATTAGTTGTGAAACGATTTCCACAATGTCTTAATTTTGTGCCAAACTCGTAATTCAGATATTCATCTCTATGATCATATCATAGATCTTTTATCCTCTTGTCACGACGATCTTTCAACTTCACACTGAAATTACTTGAACCTTTCAATAATTCAGACTCGTGATTCATCAAGTAAATGTACTCAACATCTACTCAAATCATCTGTGAAGAAAGAACATAACGATATCCACTACATGCCTCAGCACTCATTGGACTGCACACATCAAAATGTATTACTTCCAACAATTTGCTTTCTAGTTCCATTTTACTAAAACCGAGGCTTTCAGTCATCTTGCCCATGTGGTATGATTTGCATGCCTCAAGTGATTCAAAAATCAAGTGAGTCCAAACGGTCCATTTGCATGGAGTTTCTTCATGCATACACACCAATAGACATGGTTTGCATGTCTCAAACTTCAAAAATGAGTGAGTCCAAAGATCCATCAACATGGAGCTTCTTCATGCGTTTTATACCGATATGGCTTACGTGGCTGCGCCACAAGTAGGTGGTACTATCATTACTATCTTTTGGCATGAACATGTGTATCACTACGATCGAGATTCAATAAAAACCTTTCATTTTAGGTGCAAGACCATTGAAGGTATTATTCAAATAAACAGAGTAACCATTATTCTCCTTAAAATGAATAACCGTATTGCCGATTAGACATAATCCAATCAATGTCTATGCTCAACGCAAACACCAATCTCGATGGTAGAAGGAGCGTGCGATGTTGATTATATCAACATTGGAAACACTTTCAACACATATCGGTCAGCCTCACCTTTAGCTAGTCTCCGTTTATTCCGTAGCTTTTATTTTGAGTTACTAACACTTAGCAACCGAACCGGTATCTAATACCCTGGTGCTACTAGGAGTACTAGTAAAGTACACATCAACACAATGTATATCCAATATACTTCTATCGACCTTGCCAGCCTTCTCATCTACCAAGTATCTAGGGTAATTCTGCTCCAGTGGCTGTTCCCCTTATTACAGAAGCACTTAGTCTCGGGTTTGGGTTCAACCTTGGGTTTCTTCACTAGAGCAGCAGCTGAATTGCCGTTTCATGAAGTATCCCTTCTTGCCCTTGCCCTTCTTGAAACTAGTGGTTTCACCAACCATCAACAATTGATGCTCCTTCTTGATTTCTACTTGCGGTGTCAAACATCGCGAATATCTCAAGGATCATCATATATGTCCCTGATACATTATAGTTCATCACGAAGCTCTAGCAGCTTGGTGGTAATGACTTCGGAGAAACATCACTATCTTATCTGGAAGATCAACTCCCACTTGATTCAAATGATTGTTGTACTCAGACAATCCGAGCACAAGCTCAACAATTGAGCTTTTCTCCTTAGTTTGCAGGTTAAGAAAATCGTCGGAGGTCTTATACCTCTTGACGTGGGCACGAGCCTGAAATTCCCAATTTCAGCCCTCGAAACATCTCATATGTTTCGCGACGTTTCAAAACGTCTTCGGTGCCTCAACTCTAAGCCGTTTAACTGAACTATCACGTAGTTATCAAAATGTGTATGTCAGATGTTCGCAACATCCACAGACAACGTTCGAGGTTCAGCACACTGAGCGGTGCATTAAGGACATAAGCCTTCTATGAAGCAATGAGGACAATCCTCAGTTTACGGACCTAGTCCGCATAATTGCTACTATCAACTTTCAACTAAATTTTCTCTAGGAACATATCTAAACAGTAGAACTAAAGCGCGAGCTACGACATAATTTGCGAAGACCTTTTGACTATGTTCAGGATAATTAAGTTCATCTTATGAACTCCCACTCAGATAGACATCCCTCTAGTCATCTAAGTGATTACATGATCCGAGTCAACTAGGCCGTGTCCGATCATCACGTGAGACGGACTAGTCAACATCGGTGAACATCTTCATGTTGATCGTACTCCATACGACTCATGCTCGACCTTTCTCTACTGTGTTCCGAGGCCATGTCTGTACATGCTAGGCTCGTCAAGTTAACCCTAAGTGTTTTGCATGTGTTCCGAGGCCATGTCTGTACATGCTAGGCTCGTCAACACCCGTTGTATTTGAACGTTAGAATCTAACACCCGATCATCACGTGGTGCTTCGAAACACGAACTGTCGCAACGGTGCACAGTTAGGGGAGAACACTTCTTGAAATTTGTAAGGGATCATCTTATTTACTACCGTCGTTCTAAGCAAATAAGATGTATAAACATGATAAACATCACATGCAATCAAATAGTGACATGATATGGCCAATATCATATTGCTCCTTTTGATCTCCATCTTCGGGGCTCCATGATCATCATCGTCACCGGCATGACACCATGATCTCCATCATCGTGTCTCCATGAAGTTGTCACGTCATCTATTACTTCTACTACTACAGCTAACGGTTAGCAATAAAGTAAAGTAATTACATGACGTTTATGTTGACACGCAGGTCATAAATAAATTAAGACAACTCCTATGGCTCCTGCCGGTTGTCATACTCATCGACATGCAAGTCGTGATTCCTATTACAAGAACATGATCAATCTCATACATCACATATATCATTCATCACATCCTTTTGGCCATATCACATCACATAGCATACCCTGCAAAAACAAGTTAGACGTCCTCTAATTGTTGTTTGCATGTTTTACGTGGCTGCTATGGGTTTCTAGCAAGAACGTTTCTTACCTACGCAAAACCACAACGTGATATGCCAATTGCTATTTACCCTTCATAAGGACCCTTTTCATCGAATCCGATCCGACTAAAGTGGGAGAGACAGACACCCCAGCCACCTTATGCAACTAGTGCATGTTTGTCGGTGGAACCGGTCTCACGTAAGAGTACGTGTAAGGTTGGTCCGGGCCGCTTCATCCCACGATGCCGCCGAATCAAGATAAGACTAGTAACGGCAAGCATATTGAACAAAATCAACGCCCACAACTACTTTGTGTTCTACTCGTGCATAGAATCTACGCAATAGACCTAGCTCATGATGCCACTGTTGGGGAACGTAGCAGAAATTCAAAATTTTCCTACGTGTCACCAAGATCTATCTATGGAGAGACTAGCAACGAGGGGAAGGAGAGTGCATCTACATACCCTTGTAGATCGCTAAGCGGAAGCGTTCAAGTGAACGGGGTTGATGGAGTCGTACTCGTCGTGATTCAAATCACCGATGACCAAGTGCCGAACGCACGGCACCTCCGCGTTCAACACACGTACAGCCCGGTGACGTCTCCCACGCCTTGATCCAGCAAGGAGAGAGGAGAGGTTGAGGAAGACTCCATCCAGCAGCAGCACAACGGCGTGGTGACTGATGGAGGAGCGTGGCAATCCTGCAGGGCTTCGCCAAGCACCACAGAAGAGGAGGGAGAGAGAGATATGCCAGGCTGCACAACGAGAGATCGAATCGCGTGTGTTCTGGGGCAGGCCCCTGCTCAATATTATATAGGGAAGGGAGGGGCTGCGCCCCCTCTAGGGTTCCACCCTAGGGGGGGCGGCAGCCCTAGATGGGGAGCAAAGGGGGCGGCCAAGAGGGGATGAGAGGGAGGCGCCAATATGGGCCCTAAGGCCCATATCCCATTAGGGTTTGCCCCCTCTCCATCTCTTAGGCGCATGGGCCTTAGTGGGGCTGGTGCCCTTGGCCCATGTAGGCCAAGGAACACTCCCTACAGCCCATGTGTGGTCCCGATGGCCGAAATAGGCCTTCCTATATATAAATCTTTACCTCCTGGACCATTCCAGAACTCATCGTGACGTCTGGGATCTCATCCGGGACTCCGAACAACATTCGGTAACCACGTACATACTTTCCCTTTATAACCCTAGCGTCATCGAACCTTAAGTGTGTAGACCCTACGGGTTCGGGAGACATGCAGACATGACCGAGACGTTCTCCGGTCAATAACCAACAGCGGGATCTGGATACCCATGTTGGCTCCCACATGTTCCACGATGATCTCATCGGATGAACCACGATGTCAAGGACTTAATCAATCCCGTATACAATTCCCTTTGTCTATCGGTACGATACTTGCCCGAGATTCGATCGTCGGTATCCCGATACCTTGTTCAATCTCGTTACCGGCAAGTCTCTTTTACTCGTTCCGTAACACATCATCCCGTGATCAACTCCTTGATCACATTGTGCACATTATGATGATGTCCTACCGAGTGGGCCCAGAGATACCTCTCCGTTTACACGGAGTGACAAATCCCAGTCTCGATTCATGCCAACCCAACAGACACTTTCGGAGATACCTGTAGTGCACCTTTATAGCCACCCAGTTACGTTGTGACGTTTGGTACACCCAAAGCACTCCTACGGTATCCGGGAGTTGCACAATCTCATGGTCTAAGGAAATGATACTTGACACTTAGAAAAGCTCTAGCAGACGAACTACACGATCTTGTGCTATGCTTAGGATTGGGTCTTGTCCATCACATCATTCTCCTAATGATGTGATCCCGTTATCAATGACATCCAATGTCCATGGTCAGGAAACCGTAACCATCTATTGATCAATGAGCTAGTCAACTAGAGGCTCACTAGGGACATGGTGTTGTCTATGTATCCACACATGTATCTGAGTTTCCTATCAATACAATTATAGCATGGATAATAAACGATTATCATGAACAAGGAAATATAATAATAATCAATTTATTATTGCCTCTAGGGCATATTTCCAACAGTGTCAACATAAACGTCATGTAATTACTTTACTTTATTGCTAACTATTAGCTGTAGTAGTAGAAGTAATAGATGACGTGACAACTTCATGGAGACACGATGATGGAGATCATGGTGTCATGCCGGTGATGATGATGATCATGGAGCCCCGAAGATGGAGATCAAAAGGAGCAAAGTGATGATGGCCATATCATGTCACTATTTGATTGCATGTGATGTTTATCATGTTTATACATCTTATTTGCTTAGAACGACGGTAGTAAATAAGATGATCCCTTACAACAATTTCAAGAAGTGTTCTCCCCTAACTGTGCACCGTTGCGACAGTTCGTGTTTCGAAGCACCACGTGATGATCGGGTGTTAGATTCTAACGTTCAAATACAACGGGTGTTGACGAGCCTAGCATGTACAGACATGGCCTCGGAACACATGCAAAACACTTAGGGTTAACTTGACGAGCCTAGCATGTACAGACATGGCCTCGGAACACAGAGACCGAAAGGTCGAGCATGAGTCGTATGGTAGATACGATCAACATGAAGATGTTCACCGATGTTGACTAGTCCGTCTCACGTGATGATCGGACACGGCCTAGTTGACTCGGATCATGTAATCACTTAGATGACTAGAGGGATGTCTATCTGAGTGGGAGTTCATAAGATGAACTTAATTATCCTGAACATAGTCAAAAGGGTCTTCGCAAATTATGTCGTAGCTCGCGCTTTAGTTCTACTGTTTAGATATGTTCCAAGAGAAAAATTAGTTGAAAGTTGATAGTAGCAATTATGCGGACTAGGTCCGTAACTGAGGATTCCGTCATTGCTTCCATAGAAGGCTTATGTCCTTAATGCACCGCTCAGTGTGCTGAACCTCGAACGTTGCTGTGGATGTTGCGAACATCTGACATACACATTTGATAAACTATGTGATAGTTCAGTTAAACGGTTTAGAGTTGAGGCACCGAAGACATTTTAAAATGTCGCGAAACATATGAGATGTTTCGAGGGCTGAAATATGGTTTCAGGCTCGTGCCCACGTCAAGAGTATAAGACCTCCGACCGATTTTCTTACGCTGCAAACTAAGGGAAAAACTCAATTGTTTGAGCTTTTGCCTCAGATTGTCTGAGTACAACAATCATTGAATCAAGTGGAGTTGATCTTCCAGATAAGATAGTGATGTTTCTCCGAAGTCATTACCACCAAGCTGCTAGAGCTTCGTGATGAACTATAATGTATCAGGGACATATATGATGATCCTTGAGATATTCGCGATGTTTGACACCGCGAAAGTAGAAATCAAGAAGGAGCATCAATTGTTGATGGTTGGTGAAACCACTAGTTTCAAGAAGGGCAAGGGCAAGAAGGGATACTTCATGAAACGGCAATTCAGCTGCTGCTCTAGTGAAGAAACCCAAGGTTGAACCCAAACCCGAGACTAAGTGCTTCTGTAATAAGGGGAACAGCCACTGGAGCAGAATTACCCTAGATACTTGGTAGATGAGAAGGCTGGCAAGGTCGATAGAAGTATATTGGATATACATTGTGTTGATGTGTACTTTACTAGTACTCCTAGTAGCACCAGGGTATTAGATACCGGTTCGGTTGCTAAGTGTTAGTAACTCGAAATAAAAGCTACGGAATAAACGGAGACTAGCTAAAGGTGAGCTGACGATATGTGTTGGAAGTGTTTCCAATGTTGATATGATCAAATATCGTACGCTCCCTCTACCATCGAGATTGGTGTTAAACCTAAATAATTGTTATTTGGTGTTTGCGTTGAGCATAGACATGATTGGATTATGTCTATCGCAATACGGTTATTCATTTAAGGAGAATAATGGTTACTCTGTTTATTTGAATAATACCTTCAATGGTCTTACACCTAAAATGAATGGTTTATTGAATCTCGATCGTAGTGATACACATGTTCATGCCAAAAGATAGTAATGATAGTACCACCTACTTGTGGCACAGCCACGTAAGTCATATCGGTATAAAACGCATGAAGAAGCTCCATGTTGATGGATCTTTGGACTCACTCATTTTTGAAAAGATTGAGACATGCGAACCATGTCTATTGGTGTGTATGCATGAAGAAACTCCATGCAAACGGACCATTTGGACTCACTTGATTTTGAATCACTTGAGGCATGCAAATCATACCACATGGGCAAGATGACTGAAAGCCTCGGTTTCAGTAAAATGGAACTAGAAAGCAAATTGTTGGAAGTAATACATTTTGATGTGTGCAGTCCAATGAGTGCTGAGGCATGTAATGGATATCGTTATGTTGTTTCTTCACAGATGATTTGAGTAGATGTTGAGTACATTTACTTGATGAATCACGAGTCTGAATTATTGAAAGGTTCAAGTAATTTCAGTGGGAAGTTGAAAGATCGTCGTGACAAGAGGATAAAAGATCTATGATATGATCATAGAGATGAATATCTGAATTACGAGTTTGGCACAAAATTAAGACATTGTGGAAATCGTTTCACAACTAATACAGCCTGGAACACCATAGTGTGATGGTGTGTCCGAACATCATAACTGCACCCTATTGGATATGATGCATACCATGATGTCTCTTATCGAATTACCAAAATAGTTTATGGGTTAGCATTAGAGACAACCACATTCACTTTAAATAGGGCACCACGTAATTCCGATGAGATGACACCGTATGAACTATGGTTTAGAGAAACCTAAGCTGTCATTTCTTAAAAGTTTGGGGCTGCGACGCTTATGTGAAAAAGTTTCAGGCTGATAAGCTCGAACCCAAAGCGGATAAATGCATCTTCATAGGACAACCCAAAAACAGTTGGGTATACCTCCTGTCTCAGATCCAAAAGCAATAAAGGATTGTTTCTAGAATCGGGTCCTTTCTCGAGGAAAAGTTTCTCTCAAAAGAATTGAGTGGGAGGATGGTGGAGACTTGATGAGGTTATTGAACCGTCACTTCAACTAGTGTATAGCAGGGCACAAAGAGTTGTTCCTGTGGCACCTACACCAATTGAAGTGGAAGCTTATGATATTGATCATGAGACTTCGGATCAAGTCACTCCCAAACCTCGTAGGATGACAAGGATGCGTACTACTTCAGAGTGGTACGTAATCCTGTCTTGAAAGTCATGTTGCTAGACAACAATGAGCCTACAAGCTATGGAGAAGCGATGGTGGGCCCGGATTCCGATAAAATGGCTCGAGGCCATAAAATCCGAGAGAGGATCCATGTATGAAAACAAAGTGTAGACTTTGGAAGAACTACTTGATGGTCGTAAGGCTGTTGAGTGTAGATGGATTTTAAAAGGAAGACGGACAATGATGGTAAATGTCACCATTAAGAAAGCTCGACTTGTCGTTAAGATGTTTTCTGACAAGTTCAAGGAGTTGACTACGGTGAGATTTTCTCACTCGTAGCGATGCTAAGAGTCTGTTGGAATTATATTAGCAGTCACTGCATTATTTATGAAATCTTGCAGATAGGATGTCAAAACATTGTTTCCTCGACGATTTTCTTGAGGAAAGGTTGTATGTGATACAACCGAAAGGTTTTGTCAATCCTGAAAAGATGCTAATAAGGATGCAAAGCTCCAGCAATCCTTCTGAGGACTGGAGTGAGCATCTCGGAGTTGGAATGTACACTTTGATGAGATGATCAAAGATTTTGGGTTTATACAAAGTTTATGAGAAACTTGTATTTCCAAAGAAGTGAGTGGGAGCACTATAGAATTTCTGATAAGTATATGTTGACATATTGTTGATCAGAAATGACGTAGAATTTCTGGAAAGCATATAGGGTTATTTGGAAAGTGTTTTTCAATGGAAAGCCTGGATTAAGCTACTTGAACATTGAGCATCAAGATCTATAAGGATAGATCAAAACGCTTAATGGTACTTTCAAATGAGCACATACCTTGACATGATCTTGAAGGTGTTCAAGATGGATCAGTCAAAGAAGGAGTTCTTGCCTGAGTTGTAAGGTATGAAGTTAAGACTTAAAGCTCGACCAGCAGAATAGAGAGAAAGGACGAAGGTCGTCCCCTATGCTTAAGACATAGGCTCTACAGTATGCTATGCTGTGTACCGCACCTGAAGTGTGCCTTGCCATGAGTCAGTCAAGGGGTACAAGAGTGATCCAAGAATGGATCACAGGACAGTGGTCAAAGTTATCCTTAGTAACTAGTGGACTAAGGAATTTTCTCGATTATGGAGGTGGTAAAAGAGTTCGTCGTAAAGGGTTACGCCGATGCAAACTTTGACACTAATCCAGATTATTCTGAGTAGTAAACTGGATTCGTATAGTAGAACAGTTATTTGGAATAAGCTCCAAATAGAACGTGGTAGCTACATCTAGGAGATGACATAGAGATTTGTAAAGCACACACGGATCTGAAAGGTTCAGACCCGTTGACTAAAACCTCTCTCACAAGCAACATGATCAAACCCAGAACTCATTGAGTGTTAATCACATAGTGATGTGAACTAGATTATGACTCTAGTAAACTCTTGGGTGTTAGTCACATGGCGATGTGACCTGTGAGTGTTAATCACATGGCGATGTGAACTAGATTATTGACTCTAGTGCAAGTGGGAGACTGTTGGAAATATGCCCTAGAGGCAATAATAAATTGATTATTATTATATTTCCTTGTTCATGATAATCGTTTATTATCCATGCTATAATTGTATTGATAGGAAACTCAGATACATGTGTGGATACATAGACAACACCATGTCCCTAGTGAGCCTCTAGTTGACTAGCTCGTTGATCAATAGATGGTTATGGTTTCCTAACCATGGACATTGGATGTCGTTGATAACGGGATCACATCATTAGGAGAATGATGTGATGGACAAGACCCAATCCTAAGCCTAGCACAAGATCATGTAGTTCGTATGCTAAAGCTTTTCTAATGTCAAGTATCATTTCCTTAGACCATGAGATTGTGCAACTCCCGGATACCGTAGGAGTGCTTTGGGTGTGCCAAACGTCACAACGTAACTGGGTGGCTATAAAGGTACACTACAGGTATCTCCGAAAGTGTCTGTTGGGTTGGCACGAATCGAGACTGGGATTTGTCACTCCGTGTAAACGGAGAGGTATCTCTGGGCCCACTCGGTAGGACATCATCATAATGTGCACAATGTGATCAAGGAGTTGATCACTGGATGATGTGTTACGGAACGAGTAAAGAGACTTGCCGGTAACGAGATTGAACAAGGTATCGGGATACCGACGATCGAATCTCGGGCAAGTATCGTACCGATAGACAAAGGGAATTGTATACGGGATTGATTAAGTCCTTGACATCGTGGTTCATCCGATGAGATCATCGTGGAACATGTGGGAGCCAACATGGGTATCCAGATCCCGCTGTTGGTTATTGACCGGAGAACGTCTCGGTCATGTCTGCATGTCTCCCGAACCCGTAGGGTCTACACACTTAAGGTTCGATGACGCTAGGGTTATAAAGGAAGCTTGTATGTGGTTACCGAATGTTGTTCGGAGTCCCGGATGAGATCCCGGACGTCACGAGAGTTCCGGAATGGTCCGGAGGTAAAGATTTATATATGGGAAGTCCTGTTTTGGTCACCGGAAGAGTTTCGGGGTTTATCGGTAATGTACCGGGACCACCGGGAGGGTCCCGGGGGTCCACCAAGTGGGGCCACCAGCCCCGGGGGGGCCACATGGGCTGTAGGGAGTGTTCCTTGGCCTACATGGGCCAAGGGCACCAGCCCCACTAAGGCCCATGCGCCTAAGAGATGGAGAGGGGGCAAACCCTAATGGGATATGGGCCTTAGGGCCCATATTGGCCCTGCGCCTCCCTCTCCTCCCCCTTGTGGCCGCCACCCTTGATCCCCATCTAGGGCTGCCGCCCCCCTAGGGGTGGGAACCCTAGAGGGGGCGCAGCCCCTTCCCTTCCCTATATAAATAGAGGCCTAGGGCTGCCCCAAAACACACGTGATTCGATCCCTGTTGGTGCAGCCCTGCATATCTCTCTCTCCCTCCTCTTCTGTGGTGCTTGGCGAAGCCCTGCAGGATTGCCACGCTCCTCCATCACCACCACGCCGTTGTGCTGCTGCTGGATGGAGTCTTCCTCAACCTCTCCCTCTCTCCTTGCTGGATCAAGGCATGGGAGACGTCGTCGGGCTGTACGTGTGTTGAACGCGGAGGTGCCGTGCGTTCGGCACTTGGTCATCGGTGATTTGAATCACGACGAGTACGACTCCATCAACCCCGTTCACTTGAACGCTTCCGCTTAGCGATCTACAAGGGTATGTAGATGCACTCTCCTTCCCCTCGTTGCTAGTCTCTTCATAGATAGATCTTGGTGACACGTAGGAAAATTTTGAATTTCTGCTACGTTTCCCTACAGTTTCTGGCCGGACGCACTTGCCACTGCATCACTTCTTCTTGACCTTAGACCCTGCCGCCCATGGTGGAACTACGCACCTCACCATCTTCTCTTTGGTACGCCTCCGTCTTATGACGACTTGCGTATTTTTGGGTGCCTTTGCTATCCCAACACTGCCGACACTGCTTCTCACAAGCTTGCACCTCGATCCGTCACTTGCATCTTTATCGGCTACCCTTCTAATTCCAAGGGATATCGGTGCTATGATCCCGTCTCCCACCGTGTGTTCACCTCCCGGCACGTTTACTTTGATGAGCATGTGTTTCCGTTTCAGCAGATACCCTGGCTGTTCCTCCCGCCACCGGTGACGCGGGCTCCTCGACGCCTCTCCCAGGGCGCTCGCGCGCCTCTCTTGGGCCGCCCTGGCTTTGAGGCGCGCCCCCCGCATGCGGCGCCTCCTACAGCCGCGGCACTGGTGCCCCCGCCCCCTCCCCCGACGTTGGTGCCCGCGGCCCCTGCGGCTCCTCCAGTGCCCGCGGCCCCTGCGGCTCCTCCAGTGCCCGCGGCCCCCACGGCTCCCTCGGCGCCTGTGGCCGGTCCGGTCACCGGTGCCCGTACGGGCGTTTTTCGCCCGAGCTCACACTACGCCTCGGATGACTACGCCCATGCGGCGTCCACCTCTGAGCCGTCGCCGTTGCCGTCCTCCGTTCGAGCCGCTCTTCGTGACCCGCTCTGGATGGCTGCAATGCAAGACGAGTTTGACGCCCTGTTGCGCAACCGGACGTGGCAGCTTGTTCCCCGTCCCCGGCACGCCAACGTGATTACCGGGAAGTGGGTCTTCAAACACAAGCTCCGTCCTGATGGTACCCTTGATCGCTACAAAGCGCGCTGGGTTGTTCGTGGCTTCCACAAAGCGTGCTGGCATCGACTTCACCGACACTTCGCTCCGGTCGTCAAGCCCGGCACGATACGCACGGTTCTCCACCTTGCGGTCTCCCGTGCTTGGCCGGTGCACCAGATGGACGTCTCCAACGCCTTCCTCCATGGTCACCTCGAGGAGCAGGTCTTCTGCCAGCAGCCCACCGGGTTTGTTGACCCGGCGCTTCCCGACCACGTGTGCCTGCTTTCGCGGTCCTTGTACGGACTCAAGCAGGCTCCGCGCGCTTGGTACCAGCGCATCGCGGCGTTTCTCCACCAGCTTGGGTTCCGCTCTACCCGCTCGGACGCCTCGCTCTTCGTCTATCATCAGGGCTCTGACACGGCCTACTTGCTGCTCTATGTCGACGACATCATCCTGACGGCATGTACGGCTGGTCTCCTCAGTCAGCTCACGCTCGTCTTCGCGCTGAGTTCGCCATCAAGGACTTGGGTCCTTTGCACTACTTCCTCGGTGTCGAGGTGGTGCGCCGTCCGGATGGCTTCTTCCTTCATCAGCGGAAGTACGCTCACGAGCTCCTGGAGCGCGCCGGCATGCTTAACTGCAAGCCCGCCGCTACGCCTGTTGATACGAAGGCCAAGCTTTCTGCCACGGATGGTTCTCCTGCTTCGGATGCTGCTTTCTATCGGTCTATCGTTGGTGCTCTCCAGTACCTCACTCTGACTCGACCGGAGATCCAGTATGCCGTGCAGCAGGTGTGTCTTCATATGCATGCTCCTCGAGACGTTCACTGGGCTGCCGTCAAGCGGATTCTCCGCTATATCTGTGGCACTATGGATCTTGGCGTCACGCTTCACGCCTCCGCCGACACCGCCCTCACCGCCTACTCCGATGCAGACTGGGCGGGCTGCCCTGACACTCGTCGCTCCACTTCGGGCTATTGTGTCTACCTTGGACCCTCACTTATCTCGTGGTCGTCCAAGCGGCAGCCTACGGTCTCTCGTTCCAGTGCTGAGGCTGAGTATCGTGCGGTGGCCAATGCCGTCGCCGAGTGTTCGTGGCTTCGCCAGCTGCTTCAGGAGCTCTCTTGCCCTGTGACCGTGCCACGGTGGTCTACTGCGACAACGTCTCGGCGGTCTACCTCTCCGCTAACCCGGTGCATCATCGACGGACCAAGCATATTGAGTTGGATATTCATTTTGTTCGGGAACAGGTGGCCCTTGGCCATATTCGTGTTTTACACGTCCCTACTTCCCAACAATTTGCCGATATCATGACCAAGGGCTTGCCTACGGCGTCATTTGAGGAGTTCCGGTCCAGTCTTTGCGTCAGCCGCGGTGCCGCTTCGACTGCGGGGGGTGTTGAGTATATGTGTTACGTGCATATTGTGTATTGGGCCCGCCTTAGTTCCTTGTATAGTTGAGGTCCATGGCCCACCTTTGTACATCATATATACGTGCCTATGCACGAACAACAATACATCATGCAATTCACATAATCCACACTCTTTGTTTTTTGTACACAAACTGCTTCTTTAGCCATCTTTAAAATATAAATATCTTTAGAAGACTCTGAAGGAGGATTGCTCTTCTTTTTCCTCCAAAAAAAAACGGTTCTTTAGCCATGGAATCCTGGAACACCCTGTCTCCATACAATTTTTCATTCAACACTTTATCTAGTGAATTGCCTAACCAGAAACCAAGAAACATGTGTGCAATCTCCAAATGAGATGTCATGAAATAAATGGATGTGGATACAAAATAACAGCCGTCATAATCGTCAAAATACAATAAGAAAATACCCCGCAAAAGAAAACACAATAAGAAATTCCTCCATGGTATCATTTGAACCTATGTTCAATACAGCAATTTGTGACAGAATGAAGTCAGGAAAACCATTAAAAGCAGAGAAGAATACATTTTAATGCCACCTGAATGTAAACACAAAACAACGTTCAAACTTTAATTTTCTT
>NC_053024.1:29713728-29764579 GCF_003073215.2 Triticum urartu
CTAGGTTCCAGTGGACAGTCTAACATACCAATATAAACAAGACCAGGTACTTAGCATTTAACAACTAGGTTCCACTTGGTGGCGTGATACTTAGCATATTAGTAGATAACTTGCGAGAGACGAGGGAAGAAGAAGGTGATCGTGCGGTCTACAGTGGCTGCACGAATCTCAAACATTGGAAGTTTCGACACCTTTCTACCTTCCGGAAGATATATAGGATTTCCTGAGGGTTTTTTTATAGCATAATCTTCTTGTCATCAATTTGGTTTTGGTAAAGTTATGACCAATCAAACGACTCGGGCTTCTTGACAAATATGCCCATCTCATTTTATCTCTGATTTCTGGGGTACCAAATTCATCTATTGGTCTCCGAATTCCAGGATCAAAAACAACATTTGCTAGCTCAAATATTTCAAAAATATTTGTTTGTTGAGTATCATACAACATTGAAATAAAAATCAATCTTTGAGCAATCTCATTCACACTACTGGTCACTACACAATTAGGCATCAGAATTGCAGTCACTCGGCTCAGTTCACAGTGATGGAACCTTACCATGGATCTCTGCCAACTCACTCTGTGTTGCCCATGTCCTTAAGAAGTCATCAGCAATCTGGCGCTCCATAAGGATGTCAAGCATCCAATGCAGGTTGTCAGCCAACCTAGCAATCCGCCTTACAAAATAATAAGAATAATCTATATCTATACCTAATAATAAAAGCATTAAGGTTTCTTCCCCATATGTTTCGTTCGTTCCGTTCGTTCGTAGGTCGCGAGGTGTGGTCTTCGTTTCGTACGTCAAGGGAGATCATGGCCCTGTCGCACAAAGAGACCAATACAAACCCAGTATCCTAATTAGACCCGAGCCCGGCCTCTTCTTTCCTTTCGTGGGCCTTCAAATTCAGGAGCGGTCGCTTGCGCTACATCAAATCGATCCAACCTTATGATCCACGAGCGTTCCAAGGTATATCAGACACACGAGCTAGCAATTCGACTAGAGATCAACCGAGAACAATGGCCGCGCGACGTACGAGGCGGATACTTCCCTCGTATCAGCGCGATTCAGACGACGGGACGCAGCCCGCAGGCCAGCGCGATCCCGACGGGACACAGTCCGTAAGGCATAGCGCAGGCATGAGGAGATCGAGCTAAGCTTCGAAACGGACGTGGTAGTACGCCAGAGAGGGACCTGGGGACGAGCGGGTATGCGTACAAGAGACGATCTGCTGCGCTGCTCCGCCGTGTTTACCTTGATGCCCACCTGCCGTGTGCCCATGACGACGGCTGCCCGGACAACCTCTTGCACCGCCGCGATGCCAAGATCCAGTCCATCGATATCCGCATGGCCTGCAAGCGCGCCCGTGCCAATCGCCTGCACGAGGAGAGGAAGGCAGAGCAGCCAGCGTGCCACCGTCGAGTAAGACGCCAGTGTCCCGGTGGAAGATTTGAGCAGTTGAGGCCAGCAAGATGACAAACTTAGATTGGAGCGGTGGAAGATCTTTTTTCCGAGAAGCAAATCCTCAATTGCAGATTGGCCTTTTCTCTCAGTTCTCAACTGCAGATTGGTGGTTGCTCCATTGTTGGATTGCTCCTGTAGCATCGGGTAGTAAATTGGATATGCAATGACAACCCAAAAAGGGACTGCCTTGTAGCACTTCCATAGTTTACTTTCCTCAATGCCCATCAAGGTTAGATATACTTGCTACAATAACCACTCCGTTGTCACCTATGAGCACATTAGTTGATAGGTTATCCAGGTTCATTGTTACGATGATCATAGATTCATAATACTGCTGGATAAATTGGATGGATGTAGGCTTTTGACTTATGATATTGGGTTACATAAACACTATGAATACAAAAAATAAGCCTTGGTACATGGATCGAGTTTTCCTGCTTAAATACTCATTAGAGTTATAATGCAGTTTAAGTAGAGCTTATAGGGTGCATGCTTGAGTTGCACGCATCAATAGGCCTTGGTACATGGATGTGGTGATGAATGACGGCTATGATTAGCACATATAGGACACTTCGCTGCATTGGCTAGATTAAGGACTCGAGGAAGGTAGTTGTGTCCTATCTACTCTCTTGGTTTATTATTCACTTCATGTTTTAGGTTTACTCAAAGTCAAATTTTGTCAAGTTTGACCAACAAGATAGGAAAAAAATATCACAAATGTATATATCATGAAAATATAATTCACGACGATTCTAATAGTATATATTTTACATTGTCCTTTTCATAAAATATTTGGTCAAAGTTAAACAAATTTGACTTTGACTAAATTCATAATGCAAAGTAAATAAAAACGGAGGGACTATGACACTTGGCCCCATCGAGAAAAAATGTTTTGAGTTACTAAATCTCTATGGAATAATTATTCAATAAAATCAACCCGTAACAACGCACGGGCACTTTTTGCTAGTAATAATAAAAAAAGGAGCCGGCCAGCCCAAGGCCCAGCCGGACCAACACCCCAAACCCTAACCTAGACAGACGCACGCACCCAATCCCAGCCACCGTGCCGCCACCTGAACCAAACACCCGCGCACTCCCACAGTCCCACACAACGCACGCACACACACGAGGAGGCAGCCGACCCAGGGCCGGCCCATAAATCGGGCAAAAGGGGCGACCGCCCCGGGCCCCAATAGGGGAGGGCCCCAACTAAAACTTATACTAATAAGCACTATACGCAAAAACGTTAGTTCACACCACATACTAATAAGTTGTACCATGCATGGGCAAACCAATCCGACCGGCGGAGTTGAGTTCAAATACACTAGTCTCTCTTTATCATGGATGTCTTAATGCACAATTTTTAATTCAATAGACGTGTAGGAAATCTCATTTGCATTAAATCAAACCATGTGAGTCTGGACGAACATGTTAGTTAATCGAGTCATATGTAGAAGTATAATCAAGAAATTTTTTAGTTCTTCGATGATTCTATTATCGAACCCAATTTGCATGTCACAATTCCTATGTCCTAGAAGTTTCCAAGAATATGACTGCCCAAAATACACTAGAAACCACTATTAAAATATTTGTTAGCGTGTATATGATTTAGAAATCTCTACCATAATATTCAATAATGTTGAATATATATGAACACACTCATAGATATACAAATATGTTACACTACATTGTCTATGCAATATTAGAAAAATAAATCATTTGTTACATGATAAAATTTTCATTTTGTAGAATTAGAATTTTCAGTGTATAGTACATTACATCCAAATACCAATAAATAATATAACTATTATTTGAAACAGTTTTGCTAAAGCACATCTAGATGTGCTATAAGTATTGCACATCTAAGTCCTATGTCATTGATCTTATGATGAGATTCGTGTAGATATTTTCTTTTTCTTTTTTCTCTTTCTCTCTATGCTTAATTCACCCACTTAGATATGAAATAACTAGAGCACATCTAGATGTGCCCTAGACACACCCTATTTGAAAATATTCTTATGTGGCTAAGTAATAGAAAAAATATTAATTACAACTATAATGTGGTACACATAATTTAAAATAAGTATAAAACTTTAGTATAAAAAAACAATTATTAATAGCTGTGGAAGTGCTCGATGATCCTCTACTCCAAATCGATTTAAAGAGACTACAAGAGTTGAGCACAGCGATATTATCATATTATTTACTTCGCCGGTTTATCTATCCGCGAAATTGGTCGTGTAGGAAAATCATTGTGTTGGAGGAGCTATGCACCTTATGTACTGATTTGGAGATAATTCAGAATATTCTCTTGCCTATGGTTGCGCAAGCACAGGTGGTCGCAAATCTGGGACTCACCGATGAAGTTGCTGGGGCTGTGGTGGCGATGAAGGTGAAAGCGACAGCCATGGAAAGTGCAGGGAAGCAATACGTAAAAGGACTCTCGATGAGGTCTTTGATCTATCAACGAATTGCTAGTCTAGGTGAGGTAATGGAGTGTGTCACACGGGACTTAATAGCTAAGAGTCAAACCCTTCAAATATTTCAAGATGGTATTCCAAATATGATCAATCGGATAGATGAAGTATTGAACGCCGAGATGCAGTTCTGAGTTCTGGCACTGGCGGCATAACTTACAGAAATTGAAGGAGAAATTTTCCCAAAATAAGATCATTGTGCAGGACTGTGAGTTTGAAGGCATAATTTTTAAGAGCAAATTTGACAACATGGATATTGAAGGAAGAGCAGCTAAAGAAAATGAAGAGAGCAGTCTAATGGACAAGGAGAACACCACCCCTCTTGTCTCAAGCAACATAATAAGTAATAAGAATCAGCTAATGTTGAAGCCTACCAGTTCCCAACAGTTGATGGATTCCATTTCCCCTCTGAATTTGGAACATGACAAGTTTTCAGATAGTGAAAACTCAGTACTGAACATTGGAAAGAAGATGAAGTCAAATGAGCTTACATCTGAAAATCTTTTTCCATTAATGCCAGTCGAGACAGAGTTTCTGCTCATGTCAGATCAAGATTTAAATACTGACATCATTCTAGACAAGGAAAACTCAGTGCTGGCTTCTGGAAAGTATAATGCTGGTATCTCCCCTGCGAAACAAGGAGATCTCTTTCCTGACAAGAATGCGACACCTGCCTCCAGGGATCTCAAGCGCATTGTTGGTAAGGTTCTTGGCTCAAGGATGGACAGTTCAGTGTCAGCAGAATACACTTCAAACAGGAACAACCATCAAGGGGAACACGACGAACTTTCATCAGTGTATGATGAACAAGGAGACCTCTTTCCTGACGAGAATGTGACACCTGCCTCCAGGGATCTCAAACCCATTGTTGATAAGGTTCTTGGCTCAAGGATGGACAGTTCGGTGTCGGCAGAATACACTTCAAACAGGAGCATCCATCAAGGGGAACACAATGAAGTTTCATGAGAGTATGATGCCATCTCCCTAGTGAGGCAACCAGACATCTTTCAAGACAAGGAGAATGTGACATCTGCCTCCAGACGTCTCAAGTCCATTGGCAGAGAGGTTCTTGGCTCAAGGATGGATATTTCAGTGTCGGCAGAATACACTCCAAACAGGAGCATTGATATACGGAAATGCAATGATCTATCATCAAAGTCCCAACGTTCCCACACAGTAGATGATGGAACTTCCTATTCAGATAAAGAGAATTTGACACCTATATCTACAGGAGATATGAAAGCGAGAAGGTGTCTTCCAAAGAACCTCTTCCAAGTGGATGCTGACCAAGATCAAGAGGCCTTCTGCTCGGACAAAGAAAACTCTACACCAGTGTCTTCTATATCTCAGAAAATAATGGATATGTCTGAAAACCGTACACGGATTGAAAGTGCAATCACAAAGAGAAGGGTGGAAGATAGGCTCCCGTCCTAGACTCTTCTCTCAGATTCTCCCTTGAGACCGACCAGCTCATTCGATTGCACTCAGGCTAATATTAGAACAGCTAATTTCTCAATCAGGTTGGAAGATGAACATAACAATAATCAAGATCAAGAGGCCTTCTGCTCCAACAAGGAGAACTCTACACCAGTATCTTCTGTGGCTCAAAGAACAAGGGATATGTCTGAAAACCATGCAAGGATTGAAAGTGCAATCACAAAGAAAAGGGTGGAAGATAGGCTCCCTTTCTAGACTCTTCTCTCAGATTCTCCCTTGAGACCGACCAACTCATTTGATTGTACCTAGGCTAATGCTAGAGCAGCTGATTTCTCAATCAGGTTGGAAGACAGACTGAACAGTTTTGCAGTATGTAATCGTAGATGTGTGCATAGGCAACAGAGAAAGCATGCATATATGCAGTAGATAGATGCTCATTTCACTAATCAAAAGTTGTCTTGTGCATAAGCATGTCATTTCCTATGACAGGGCGGTTGTGCAGCACCTTCCGTGGGATATCATGGAGAGCTGAGGCGGCGGCAGGCAATCTGTTGGCGGTGGCGCTGGAGATGCGGGAGAAGCTGGAGCAGTGACAACTTCCTCCTCTCGGTAGACCTACCATGGTCCCGTGGGCCCTGCCCCGAAATGCCACGGATCCGGGTGTTGGGTATTCCTCTCCTCTCTCTGGCCTTGCAAAATGTTTGGATTTTACATGAAGTTTTCTGCAAATGTTGCTTGAAATTTTCTCTGTAAATTGATTTGTAAAGTTGCAAATTCATGTGTAAATTTTTCTCTCTAAGTTCATGTGTAACTGTAGCACATGTGTTTGCATGTTGCAGCAAATGATGTGCTTGCTTGCTCTGCTTGAGCAACATTTTCTTGGTGTGTACTTGTTCAACTTGATCTCTATTTTGTTTGAACTAATTCTGAATATGCAATCTCCATTTTCTTTCTAGTTAATATGAACTGAAGAATTGGTGATACTGTGCATTTGGCAAGTTTCATGTAGCTAACAGTTAACTAGGTTGATGAGTTTGAATTCCATCCGTGTACTGAATCCATAAAATTAGGTCTTTGAACTAACATCATCATCACTTACTGATACTTGGAGTAATTTCCTGTTTGGTCATGCATAAGCATAGCAAACAGAACTTGTAGTAAGCAGAGCACAAGAAACAATCCTATGGGTTGTACTTGTATCTCCTCTCAGGTGAGATGAGAAGTAGGTGAGATGAGAAGTAAGATTGACAGCATATAGATCCTATAGGTTGTACTCATAATTGATCTATATAACTGAAGCTTGATGTGTACTTGTTCAATTATTTTCTTGATGTGTACTGTTTCAACATACAAATAGTGAACTCAAGATGGAGTGCATCTACTCGGTGAGGTCCCTCTCATCCTACTTCTACTCCTCCTCCAGTGATTGTGTGGACTGATTCAATATGTTGTATTTTTGGCATTATAGAGTTTGGCTTTGGTCCTAATGATTCTATGGCCTGACGGTTAAGTGGATTAAGCACGAATTTGCTGGAGAAAAATGTTGTTCTAGATCTGCAGGGTGTTTGCTAGTATTTGGTTCCTGTTTGTGTACTTGTCGTGCGAATGTGGGAGAGTTAGCCAAGTAATCTTACGACTTGCGAATCAAAATCATCTTGGAGAGGTAGGTATGAAAGGTATTAAAGATTGCGGGTAACATCCCGACAGAAAACAGGGGCGCATATGCACCATGTTTCTGTTACCGTGTGCAGTATGTTTCGTTTTATTTGTTGGGGGCTAGTTGATTGTTGTCCTGTCTATGTATTAGTCCATGTTGTTCTGTCTCTGTCTAGCACTTCTTTCTTATAATGGCTGGAGGAACCCAGCAGCCTTTGTAACGCACAAAGAATTTGTGCATTTTACTTATAAAAGGCTGGCCACGAGTGCCTGTTTTCCACAAATGTTAGCTTTCATTGGTGCAATTTTGTTGGGGGCTAAATTGTATAACAACTAGCTGTGCATTCAAATTGTTTGTGTGGTGATTGACGCCATCTTGATCCTCAACTGCTATATCTGTGCATGTTTTAAATTTGGCAAATGACAGATTGCTTTACTTTTCATGGTTTGTATGATTGTAATAACTCTGACTCGAATTAACACGACTTTTGAGCTTTACTTTTCATGGTTTGTATGATTGTAATAACTCTGACTCGAATTACCACAACTTTTGAATTCGTGTATGCATCTCAATATACAAATAGTTAAATCACGTTTTATAGTGTTAAAATTTCCTAACACTCATCAACCAATGCTTATGTCTTGTATGCTTTTGTTCACATGGTTTGCAACTGTATATTACATGTCGTCAATATACTAGTCGCTCTAACCAGAAAGGCCGCACTTGGTTTCTTGACTAGCATGTAGATCCTGGCACTGTTGTTTTAATCATTTCATCATTCTATTACCCATTCTTATTTGTGTGGGTACTAGTGCTCAATTTTACTAAGAATGCTAAGGATTTATTTCTAAAAAATCTTGCAGGACTATCCAGATCGGTCGGTGTGGGTTCATCGGTGACCGTCGCAGCCGACGGGGAGGAGATCACCGCGCCACAGCCACAATTCTTGCTTCCCCACCAACGGCTGTTGTGAGCTCTCTCTCCTCCATTCCTCCATCTTTATTCTTGTGAAAAAATGTTTCTTTTTCCCCGTTGAATTGGATGTGTGCATAGGCAGTACATAAAGCACACACTTATGTAGTAGATAGAAATTCAGTTCACTAAATTTTGTTCTTATTAGTAATAAATAGCTAGGCATGAATGCATGTTTTCTAAATTTGTGTTGTCGTTGGTGTGATTTTGGTGGGGGATAAATTATATGTCCAACAACTTTTGTTAGAAGATAAAGCTCATGATGGGGATCCGACTTTGGTTCCGGGTAACCAACAGGCTGTTGCTGCTGACAATAATGGTAGCGCTGATGAGGATTCGCTTATTGAGCGCGAGGCTAAAAAGAAACGTCCAACTCCAGATAATTTTGGTTCAACGGCGGGTGCTGCGAGTCATCCCTGCCCAAGCCAATGAATGCTATGAGCTGGAACTGTCGAGGGCTTGGGAACCCTACAACAGTTCATGAGCTTCGCAAGGTTGTGAAGCAAGAAGGTCCATCCCTCTTCTTCGTCATGGAAACAAAGATTAGGGGTAAGCGTGTGGAAAATCTGAAAGGTCTATTAGGTTTTACCGGTTGTTTCGCTGTAGACAGTGTCAGTTTGAGTGGCGGTATTGGCTTATTCTGGACAGGGGGGCTTCATGTGGAACTAAAGAATTATAGTCAAAAACATATTGATGTGACGGTCAGGAGGAAAGATAGTGATCATCCTCCTTGGCGGTTCACCGGTTTTTACAGAACCTCGAGCAGAAAATAGACATCAAAGCTGGGAGTTCTTGCGACTTTGCATGGAATAAGACATGAAGGGTGGATCTGCATGGGCGATTTTAACGAAACCATGTATGCCAAGGAGCACTTCAGTATACATGCAAGACCGGCGTGGCAGATGCAAGCTTTCTGCGATGTAATAGATTTTTGTTCTTTTCAAGATTTGGGTTGGAGTGGAGTTCCATTTACATGGGACAAATAGGCAACAGGGAGATTCAAATGTAAAAGCTCGTTTGGATCGAGCTTTGGCCAACGATGAATTTATGCAATTATTTGAATACACCTGTGTCAAACATATTAGTTCGACTACTTCTGATCATTGTTACGTGGTAGCAGAACTAACACGAGATCAACCGAATAAATGGCATGCTGGTCATCGGCCTTTTCGGTATGAGAATGTTTGGCAGACCCATGCAGATTATGATCAAGTTGTGCAAAATATGTGGCAGTCTGGGTCTGGTCAAGGAGGTCTTGAGGGCGTGATACAAGCCCTGAATACAGTCCAGCAGCAACTCGGCTCCTGGGGGGGAGAAGGAGTTTGGTAACCTAGCTAAAAAGGTCCGAAAGCTACAGCAAAAATTGGAGCGTTTGCGAGCTGCTTCAGTTGGCAGGGGGCCATCGACGGAAGAAATTTCTGTCACAACCCAGCTGCAGGAGGCCTTATGGCCGGAGGAGATCTGGATGAAACAACGATCCAGAGTCCTAAATATACGAGCAGGCGATCGGAATACTAAATTTTTTCACGCCCGTGCGTCGCAAAGGAAAAGGATCAACAGGCGTGAATTTTTTTAGTAAGGTGGATTATGGTGGAGGGGGGCACCGCACACGGCTAAGAGATCATGACGAGATTCAGGAGGAAATACTCAATTTCTATCAGAATTTGTACCTTTCACAAGGCTACAATGACATGAGTGAACTCCTTCAGTATGTTACTCCTCATGTGACTGACGCCATGAATGAAACTCTTGAAAAAGATTTCAGTCCCGAGGAGGTCACGATTGCTCTTTTTCAAATGGCGCCATCGAAGGCGCCGGGTATTGATGGCTTTACCGCAGGTTTGTTGTTAGGGAACGTAGTAATTTCAAAAAAAATTCCTACGCACACACAAGATCATGGTGATGCATAGCAACGAGAGGGGAGAGTGTTGTCCACGTACCCTCGTAGACCGAAAACGGAAGCATTAGCACAATGTGGTTGACGTAGTCGTACGTCTTCACGATCCGATCGATCAAGTACCGAACGCACGACACCTCCGAGTTCAGCACACGTTCAGCTCGATGACGTCCCTCGAACTCCGATCCAGCCGAGCTTTGAGGGAGAGTTCCGTCAGCACGACGACGTGGTGACGATGATGATGTTCTACCGACACAAGGCTTCGCCTAAGCACCGCTACGATATTATCGAGGTGGATTATGGGGGAGGGGGGCACCGCA
Source organism: Triticum urartu (assembly GCF_003073215.2). Taxonomy (NCBI): domain Eukaryota; kingdom Viridiplantae; phylum Streptophyta; class Magnoliopsida; order Poales; family Poaceae; genus Triticum; species Triticum urartu. The sequence continues at coordinate 29,723,948 of NC_053024.1, forward strand.
CACGGCTAAGAGATCAATAGATCAATTGTTGTCTCTATGGGGTGCCCCCTGCCCCCGTATATAAAGGAGCAAGAGAGAGGCTGGCCCTAGAGGGGGCGCGCCAAGTGTGGGGAGTCCTACTAGGACTCCCAAGTCCTAGTAGGATTCCCCTTTCCTTTCCGGAGTAGGACAGAAGGAAAGAGGGGGAGAGGGAGAAGGAAAAGGGGGTTGCACCCCTTGTCCAATTCGGACCAGAGGGGGGGCGCGTGCCTCCTTCCTTTTGGTCTCTCTCCTCTATTCCCGTTTGGCCCAATAAGGCCCAATACTTCTCCCGGTGAATTCCCGTAACTCTCCGGTACTCCGAAAATACCCGAATCACTCGGAACCTTTCCGATGTCCGAATATAATCGTCCAATATGTCGATCTTTACATCTCGACCATTTCGAGACTCCTCGTCATGTCCCCGATCTCATCCGAGACTCCGAACTACCTTCGGTACATCAAATCACATAAACTCATAATACCGATCGTCATCTAACTTTAAGCGTGCGGACCCTACGGGTTCGAGAACTATGTAGACATGACCGAGACACGTCTCTGGTCAATAACCAATAGCGGAACCTGGATGCTCATATTGGCTCCCACATATTCTTCGAAGATCTTTATCGGTAAAACCGCATAACAACATACGTTGTTCCCTTTGTCATCGGTGTGTTACTTGCCCGCGATTCGATCGTCGTATCTCAATACCTAGTTCAATCTCGTTACCGGCAAGTCTCTTTACTCGTTCCGTAATACATTATCTCGCAACTAACTCATTAGTTACAATGCTTGCAAGGCTTATAGTGATGTGCATTACTGAGTGGGCACTATGAGGAAAGAGTGCGTTTGGTACTTGGTCGGTCGGATCGTGAAGACATACGACTACATCAACCGCGTTGTGCTAACACTTCCGCTTTCGGTCTACGAGGGTACATGAACAACACTCTCCCCTCTTGTTGCTATCCACCACCATGATCTTGCGTGTGCGTAGGATTTTTTTTTGCAATTGCTACGTTCCCCAACAGTGGCATCCGAGCCTGGTTTTATGCGTAGATGTTATATGCACGAGTAGAACACAAGTGAGTTGTGGGCGATATAAGTCATACTGCTTACCAGCATGTCACACTTTGGTTCGGCGGTATTGTTGGATGAAGCGGCCCGGACCGACATTACGCGTACGCTTACGCGAGACTGGTTTTACCGCCGTGCTTTGCACACAGGTGACTAGCGGGTGTCAGTTTCTCCAACTTTAGTTGAATCGAGTGTGGCTACGCCCGGTCCTTGAGAAGGTTAAAACATCACTAACTTGACAAACTATCGTTGTGGTTTTAATGCGTAGGTAAGAACGGTTCTTGCTCAGCCCGTAGCAGCCACGTAAAACTTGCAACAAGAAAGTAGAGGACGTCTAACTTGTTTTTGCAGGGCATGTTGTGATGTGATATGGTCAAGACGTGATGAGATATAAGTTGTTGTATGAGATGATCATGTTTTGTTGAAGTTATCGGCAACTGGCAGAAGCCTTATGGTTGTCTCTTTATTGCATAAGATGCAAGCGCCAAATAATTGCTTTACTTTATCGCTATGCGATAGCAATAGTTGCACCGTTGCGAAAGTTCTTCGTGCTGAGACACCACGTGATGATCGGGTATGATAAGCTTTACGTTCAAATACAACGGGTGCAAAACAGTTGCACACGCGAAATACTCAGGTTAAACTTGACAAGCCTAGCATATGCAGATATAGCCTCGGAACACTGAGACCGAAAGGTCGAGCGTGAATCATATAGTAGATATGATCAACATAGTGATGTTCACCATTGAAACTACTCCATCTCAAGTGATGATCGGACATGGTTTAGTTGATATGGATCACGTGATCACTTAGAGGATTAGAGGGATGCCTATCTAAGTGGGAGTTCTTAAGTAATATGATTAATTGAACTTTAATTTATCATGAATTTAGTCCTGGTAGTATTAGCATGTCTATGTTGTAGATCAATAGCTCGCGTTTAGCTCCCCTGTTTTATTTTTGATATGTTCCTAGAGAAAACTAAGTTGAAAGATGTTAGTAGCAATGATGCGGATTCGATCCGTGATCTGAGGATTATCCTCTGCTCCACAGAAGAATTATGTCCTTGATGCACCGCTAGGTGACAAATCGATTGCAGGAGCAAGTGCAGACGTTTTGAACGTTTGCCAAGCTCGATATGATGAATACTTGATAGTTTAATGCACCATGCTTTATGGCTTAGAATCAGGTCTTCAGAGACGTTTTTGAAATGCCACAGAACATATAAGATGTTCTAAGAGTTGAAATTGGTATTTCATACTCATGCCCTTGTCAAGAGGTATGAGACCTTTGACGGTACTTTGCCTACAAGATGGAGGAGAAAAGCTCAGCTAGTGAGCATATGCTCAGAATTCTGAGTACTACAATCACTTGAATCAAGAGGGAGTTAATCTTCCAGATAAGATAGTGATTGACAGAGTTCTCTAGTCACCATCACCAAGTTACTAGAACTTCGTGATGAACTATAATATGCAAGGGATAACAGAAACGATTCCCAAGCTCTTCGTGATGCTAAAATCGACGAAGGTAGAAATCAAGAAAAACATCAAGTGTTGATGGTTGACAAGACCACTAGTTTCAAGAAAAGGGTAAAGGGAAGAAGGGGAACTTCAAGAAGAACAGCAAGCAAGTTTCTGCTCAAGTGAAGAAGCCCAAGTCTGGACCTAAGCCTGAGACTAAGTGATTCGACTGCAAAGGGACTGGTCACTAGAAGCGGAAGTGCCCCAAGTATTTGGCGGATAAGAAGGATGGCAAAGTGAACAAAGGTATATTTGATATACATGTTATTGATGTATACTTTACTAGTGTTTATAGCAACCCCGTGGTATTTGATACTAGTTCAGTTGCTCAGAGTAGTAACTCGAAACGGGAGTTGCAGAATGAACAGAAACTAGTTAAGGGTGAAGTGACGATGTGTGTTGGAAGCAGTTCCAAGATTGATATGATCATCATCGCACACTCCCTATACTTTCGGGATTAGTGTTGAACCTAAATAAATGTTATTTGGTGTTTGCGTTGAGCATGAATATGATTTGATCATGTTTATTGCAATACGGTTATTCATTTAAGTTAGAGAATAATTGTTGTTCTGTTTACATCAATAAAACCTTATATGGTTACACACCCAATGAAAATGGTTCGTTGGATCTCGATCTTAGTGATACACATATTCATAATATTGAAGCCAAAAGATGCAAAGTTGATAATGATAGTGCAACTTATTTGTGGCACTGCTGTTTGGGTCATATCGGTGTAAAGCACATGAAGAAACTCCATAAAGATGGACTTTTGGAATCACTTGGTTATGAATCATTTGATGCTTGCGAACCGTGCCTTTTGGGCAAGATGACTACAACTCCGTTCTCTGGAACAATGGAACGAGCTACTGACTTGTTGGAAATAATACATACCGATGTATGTGGTCCAATGAGTGTTGATGCTCGTGGCGGCTATCGTTATTTTCTGACCTTCACAGATGATTTGAGCAGATATGAGCATATCTACTTAATGAAGCACAAGTTTGAAACATTTGAAAAGTTCAAAGAATTTTAGAGTGAAGTGGAAAATTGACATGAAAATAAGTTTCTCTGATCTAATCGCGGAGACAAATATTTGAGTTACGAGTTTGGTCTTCAATTAAAACAATGTGGAATAGTTTCACAAATTCGTGCCACGTGGAACACACAGCATAATGGTCTGTCCGAACGTCATAACCGTACTTTATTGGATATAGTGCAATCTATGATGTTTCTTACCGATTTACCACTATAGTTTTGGGGTTATGCATTAAAGACAGCTACATTCATGTAAAAAGGGCACCATCTAAATTCGTTTGAGACGACACCGTATGAATTGTGGTTTGGCAAGAAACCAAAGTTGTCGTTTCTTAAAGTTTGGGGTTGCGATGCTTATAAGAAAAAGTTTCATCCTGATAAGCTCAAACCCAAATCGGAGAAATGTGTCTTCATAGGATACCCAAAAGAGACAGTTTGGTACACCTTCTATCACTGATCCGAAGGCAAGATATTCATTGCTAAAAATGGATACTTTCTAGAGAAGGAGTTTCTCTCGAAAGAAGTGAGTGGGAGGAAAGTAGAACTTGTTGAGGTAACTGTACCTGCTCCCTTATTGGAAAGTAGTTCATCATAGAAATCTGTTCCTGTGACTACTACACCAATTAGCGAGGAAGCTAATGATGATGATCATGTAACTTCAGATCAAGTTACTACCGAACCTCGTAGGTAAACTAGAGTGAGATCCACACCAGAGTGGTACGGTAATCCTATTCTGGACGTCATGTTACTTGACCATGACGAACCTACGAACTATGAGGAAGCAATGATGAGCCCAGATTCCGCGAAATGGCTTGAGGCCATGAAATCTGCGATGAGATCCATGTATGAGAAAAAGTATGGACTTTGATTGACTTGCCCAATGATCGGCGAGCCATTGAGATTAAATGGATCTTCAAGAGGAAGACGGACGCTGATAGTAGTGTTACTATCTACAAGGCTAGAATTGTCGCAAAAGGTTTTCAAAAAGTTCAAGGTGTTGACTACGATGAGAGTTTCTCAATCGTATCTATGCTTAAGTCCGTCCGAATCATGTTAGCAATTGCCGCATTTTACGAAACCTGGCAAATGGATAAACAAAACTGCATTCCTTAATGGATTTATTAAAGAAGAGTTGTATATGATGCAAGCAGAAGGTTTTGTCAATCCTAAAGGTGCTAACAAAATATGCAAGCTCCAGCGATCCATTTATGGACTGGTGCAAGCATCTTGGAGTTGGAAACGCTTTGATAAGTTGATCAAAGCATATAGTTTTATACAGACTTGCGGTGAAGCCTGTATTTACAAGAAAGTGAGTGGGAGCACTACGACATTTCTGATAAGTATATGTGAATGACATATTGTTGATCGGAAATAATGTAGAATTATTCTGCAAAGCATAAAGGAGTGTTTGAAAGGAGTTTTTCAAAGAAAGACCTCGGAGAAGCTGCTTACATATCGAGTATCAAGATATATAGAGATAGATCAAGACGCTTGATAAGTTTATTCAATGAGTACATACCTTGACAAGATTTTGAAGTAGTTAATGGAACAGTCAAAGAAAGAGTTCTTGCCTGTGTCACAAGGTGTGAAATTGAGTAAGACTCAAAGCCCGACCACGACAGAAGATAGAAAGAGAATGAAAGTTATTCCCTATGCCTCAGCCATAGGTTCTATAAAGTATGCCATGCTGTGTACAAAATCTATTGTATACCCCACACTGATTTTGGCAAGGGAGTACAATAGTGATTTAGGATTAGATCACTGGACAACGGTCAAAATTATCCTTAGTGGAATAAGGATATGTTTCTCGATTATGGAGGTGACAAAAAGGTTCGTCGTAAAGGGTTACGTCGATGCAAGTTATGACACTGATCCAGACGACTCTAAGTCTCAATCTGGATACACATTGAAAGTGGGAGCAATTAGCTAGAGTAGCTCCGTGCAGAGCATTGTTGACATAGAAATTTGCAAAATACATACGGATCTGAATGTGGCAGACCCGTTGACTAAATTTCTCTCACAAGCAAAACATGATGACACCTTAGTACTCTTTGGGTGTTAATCACATAGCGATGTGAACTAGATTATTGACTCTAGTAAACTCTTTGGGTGTTAATCACATGGTGATGTGAACTATTGGTGTTAACTCACATGGCGATGTGAACTAGATTATTGACTGTAGTGCAAGTGGGAGACTGAAAGGAAATATGTGAAGGAAATATGCCCTAGAGGCAATAATAAAGTTGTTATTTATTTCCTTATATCATGATAAATGTTTATTATTCATGCTAGAATTGTATTAACCGGAAACATAATACATGTGTGAATACATAGACAAACAAAGTGTCACTAGTATGCCTCTACTTGACTAGCTCGTTAATCAAAGATGGTTATGTTTCCTAACCATGAACAATGAGTTGTTATTTGATTAACGAGGTCACATCATTAGTTGAATGATCTGATTGACATGACCCATTCCATTAGCTTAGCACCCGATCGTTTAGTATGTTGCTATTGCTTTCTTCATGACTTATACATGTTCCTATGACTATGAGATTATGCAACTCCCGTTTACCGGAGGAACACTTTGTGTGCTACCAAACGTCACAAGGTAACTGGGTGATTACAAAGGTGCTCTACAGGTGTCTCCAAAGGTACATGTTGGGTTGGCATATTTCGAGATTAGGATTTGTCACTTCGATTGTCGGAGAGGTATCTCTGGGCCCTCTCGGTAATGCACATCACTTAAGCCTTGCAAGCATTGCAACTAATGAGTTAGTTGCGGGATGATTTATTATGGAATGAGTAAAGAGGCTTGCCGGAAACGAGATTGAACTAGGTATTAATATACCGACGATCGAATCTCGGCAAGTAACATACCGATGACAAAGGGAACAACGTATGTTGTTATGCGGTCTGACCGATAAAGAACTTCGTAGAATATGTCGGAGCCAATATGAGCATCCAGGTTCCGCTATTGGTTACTGACCAGAGACGTGTCTCAGTCATGTCTACATAGTTCTCTAACCCGTAGGGCCCGCACGCCTAACATTTCGATGACAGTTATATTATGAGTTTATATGTTTTGATGTACTGAAGATTTTTCGGAGTCCCGGATGTGATCACGGCATAACGAGGAGTCTCGAAATGGTCGAGACATGAAGAGTACCGAGGGGTTACCGGAACCCCCGGGGGCTTAATGGGCCATAGGGGGCCTTTGTGGAGAAGAGGAGAGGCGGCCAGGGCAGGGCCGCGCGCCCCTCCCCCTAGTCCGAATAGGACAAGGAGAGGGGGGTGGCGCCCCCCCTTTCCTTCCTCTCTCCCTCATCTTCCCCCCTCCACTCCTAGTCCAACAAGGAAAAGGGAGGGAGTCCTACTCCCGGTGGGAGTAGGACTCCTCCTGGCCGGCCGCACCTCCCCCCTTGCTCCTTTATATACGGGGGCAGGGGGCACCCTAGAGACACAACAATTGATCGTTTGATCTTTTAGCCGTGTGCGGTGCCCCCCTCCACCATAGTCTACCTCGATAATACTATAGCGGTGCTTAGGCGAAGCCCTGCGTCGATAGAACATCATCATCGTCACCACTCCATCGTGCTGACGAAACTCTCCCTCAACACTCGGCTGGATCGGAGTTCGAGGGACGTCATCGGGCTGAACGTGTGCTGAACTCAGAGGTGCCGTGCATTCGGTACTTGATCGGTCAGATTTGAAGACGTACGACTACTTCCTCTGCGTTGTGTTATCGCTTCCGCTTTCGGTCTGCGTGGGTACGTGGACAACACTCTCCCCCTTGTTGCTATGCATCACATGATCTTGCGTGTGCGTAGGATTTTTTTTGAAATTACTACGTTCGCCAACAGTGGCATCCGAGCCAGGTTTTATGTTGATGTTATATGCACGAGTAGAACACAAGTGAGTTGTGGGCGATATAAGTCATACTGCTTACCAGCATGTCATACTTTGGTTCGGCGGTATTGTTGGATGAGGCGGCCCGGACCGACCTTACGCGTATGCTTACGCGAGACTGGTTCTCTCGACGTGCTTTGCACATAGGTGGCTTGCGGGTGTCTGTTTCTCCAACTTTAGTTGAATCGAGTGTGGCTACGCCCGGTCCTTGCGAAGGTTAAAACGGCGTCTATTTGACAAACTATCATTGTGGTTTTGATGCGTAGGTGAGATTGGTTCTTACTTAAGCCCGTAGCAGCCACGTAAAACTTGCAACAACAAAGTAGAGGGCGTCTAACTTGTTTTTGCAGGGCATGTTGTGATGTGATATGGTCAAGGCATGATGCTGAATTTTATTGTATGAGATGATCATGTTTTGTAACCGAGTTATTGGCAACTGGCAGGAGCCATATGGTTGTCGCTTTATTGTATGCAATGCAATCGCGATGTAATGCTTTACCTTATTACTAAACGGTAGTGATAGTCGTGGAAGCATAAGATTGGCGAGACGACAATGATGCTACGATGGAGATCAAGGTGTCGCGCCGGTGACGATGGTGATCATGACGGTGCTTCGGAGATGGAGATCACAGGCACAAGATGATGATGGCCATATCATATCACTTATATTGATTGCATGTGATGTTTATCTTTTATGCATCTTATCTTGCTTTGATTGACGGTAGCATGATAAGATGATCTCTCACTAAATTATCAAGAAGTGTTCTCCCTGAGTATGCACCGTTGCGAAAGTTCTTCGTGCTGAGACACCACGTGATGATCGGGTTTGATAGGCTCTACGTTCAAATACAACGGGTGCAAAAACAGTTGCACACGCGGAATACTCAGGTTATACTTGACGAGCCAAGCATATACAGATATGGCCTCGGAACACGGAGACCGAAAGGTCGAGCGTGAATCATATAGTAGATATGATCAACATAATGATGTTCACCGATGAAACTACTCCATCTCACGTGATGATCGGACATGGTTTAGTTGATTTGGATCACGTGATCACTTAGAGGATTAGAGGGATGTCTATCTAAGTGGGAGTTCTTAAGTAATATGATTAATTGAACTTAAATTTATCATGAACTTAGTACCTGATAGTATCTTGCTTGTTTATGTTGTAGATCGATGGCTTGCGTTGTTGCTTTCATATGTTTATTTTGATATGTTCCTAGAGAAAATTGTGTTGAAAGATGTTAGTAGCAATGATGCGGATTGGGTCCGTAACTTGAGGATTATCCTCATTGCTGCACAGAAGAATTACGTCCTGGAAGCACCGCTAAGTGACAGGCCTGCTGCAGGAGCAACACCAGATGTTATGAACGTCTGGCAGAGCAAAGCTGATGACTACTCGATAGTTCAGTGTGCCATGCTTTACGGCTTAGAATCGGGACTTCAACGACGTTTTGAACGTCATGGAGCATATGAGATGTTCCAGGAGTTGAAGTTAATATTTCAAGCAAATGCCCGAATTGAGAGATATGAAGTCTCCAATAAGTTCTATAGCTGCAAGATGGAGGAGAACAGTTCTGTCAGTGAGCATATACTCAAAATGTCTGGGTATAATAATCACTTGATTCAATTGGGAGTTAATCTTACGGATGATAGCGTCAGTGACAGAATTCTCCAATCACTGCCACCAAGCTACAAGAGCTTCGTGATGAACTATAATATGCAAGGGATGAAGAAGACAATTCCCGAGCTCTTCGCGATGCTGAAAGCTGCGGAGGTAGAAATCAAGAAAGAGCATCAAGTGTTGATGGTCAACAAGACCACTAGTTTCAAGAAAAAGGGCAAAGGGAAGAAGAAGGGGAACTTCAAGAAGAACAGCAAGCAAGTTGCTGCTCAAGAGAAGAAACCCAAGTCTGGACCTAAGCCTGAGACTGAGTGCTTCTACTGCAAGCAGACTGGTCACTGGAAGCGGAACTGCCCCAAGTATTTGGCGGATAAGAAGGATGGCAAAGTGAACAAAGGTATATGTGATATACATGTTATTGATGTGTACCTTACTAATGCTCGTAGTAGCACCTGGGTATTTGATACTGGTTCTGTTGCTAATATTAGCAACTCGAAACAGGGACTACGGATTAAGCGAAGATTGGCTAAGGACGAGGTGACGATGCGCGTGGGAAATGGTTCCAAAGTCGATGTGATCGCAGTCGGCACGCTACCTCTACATCTACCTTCGGGATTAGTATTAGACCTAAATAATTGTTATTTGGTGCCAGCGTTGAGCATGAACATTATATCTGGATCTTGTTTAATGCAAGACGGTTATTCATTTAAATCAGAGAATAATGGTTGTTCTATTTATATGAGTAATATCTTTTATGGTCATGCACCCATGAAGAGTGGCCTATTATTGATGAATCTCGATAGTAGTGATACACATATTCATAATATTGAAACCAAAAGATGCAGAGTTGATAATGATAGTGCAACTTATTTGTGGCACTGCCGTTTAGGTCATATCGGTGTAAAGCGCATGAAGAAACTCCATACTGATGGACTTTTGGAACCACTTGATTATGAATCACTTGGTACTTGCGAACCGTGCCTCATGGGCAAGATGACTAAAACGCCGTTCTCCGGAACTATGGAGAGAGCAACAGATTTGTTGGAAATCATACATACAGATGTATGTGGTCCGATGAATATTGAGGCTCGCGGCGGATATCATTATTTTCTCACCTTCACAGATGATTTGAGCAGATATGGGTATATCTACTTAATGAAACATAAGTCTGAAACATTTGAAAAGTTCAAAGAATTTCAGAGTGAAGTTGAAAATCATCGTAACAAGAAAATAAAGTTTCTACGATCTGATCGTGGAGGAGAATATTTGAGTTATGAGTTTGGTCTACATTTGAAACAATGTGGAATAGTTTCACAACTCACGCCACCCGGAACACCACAGCGTAATGGTGTGTCCGAACGTCGTAATCGTACTTTACTAGATATGGTGCGATCTATGATGTCTCTTACTGATTTACCGCTATCATTTTGGGGTTATGCTCTAGAGACGGCCGCATTCACGTTAAATAGGGCACCATCAAAATCCGTTGAGACGACGCCTTATGAACTGTGGTTTGGCAAGAAACCAAAGTTGTCGTTTCTTAAAGTTTGGGGCTGCGATGCTTATGTGAAAAAGCTTCAACCTGATAAGCTCGAACCCAAATCGGAGAAATGTGTCTTCATAGGATATCCAAAGGAAACTATTGGATACACCTTCTATCACAGATCCGAAGGCAAGACTTTTGTTGCTAAATTCGGAAACTTTCTAGAGAAGGAGTTTCTCTCAAAAGAAGTGAGTGGGAGGAAAGTAGAACTTGATGAGGTAACTGTACCTGCTCCCTTGTTGGAAAGTAGTTCATCGCAGAAACCTGTTTCTGCGACACCTACACCAATTAGTTAGGAACTTAGTGATAATGATCATGAAACTTCAGAACAAGATACTACTGAATCTCGTAGATCAACCAGAGTAAGATCCGCACGAGAGTGGTACGGTAATCCTGTTCTGGAGGTTATGTTACTAGATCATGATGAACCTACGAACTATGAAGAAGTGATGGTGAGCCCAGATTCCGCAAAGTGGCTTGAAGCCATGAAATCTGAGATGGGATCCATGTATGAGAACAAAGTATGGACTTTGGTTGACTTGCCCGATGATCGGCAAGCAATTGAGAATAAATGGATCTTCAAGAAGAAGACTGACGCTGATGGTAATGTTACTGTCTACAAAGCTCGACTTGTCGCGAAAGGTTTTCGACAAGTTCAAGGGATTGACTACGATGAGACCTTCTCACCCGTAGCGATGCTTAAGTCCGTCCGAATCATGTTAGCGATTGCCGCATTTTATGATTATGAAATTTGGCAGATGGATGTCAAAACTGCATTCCTGAATGGATTTCTGGAAGAAGAGTTGTATATGATGCAACCAGAAGGTTTTGTCGATCCAAAGGGAGCTAGAAAGTGTGCAAGCTCCAGCGATCCATTTATGGACTGGTGCAAGCCTCTCGGAGTTGGAATAAACGTTTTGATAGTGTGATCAAAGCATTTGGTTTTATACAGACTTTTGGAGAAGCCTGTATTTACAAGAAAGTGAGTGGGAGCTCTGTAGCATTTCTGATATTATATGTAGATGACATATTGCTAATTGGAAATGATATAGAATTTCTGGATAGCATAAAGGGATACTTGAATAAAAGTTTTTCAATGAAAGACCTCGGTGAAGCTGCTTATATACTAGGCATCAAGAACTATAGGGATAGATCAAGACGCTTAATTGGACTTTCACAAAGCACATACCTTGACAAGATTTTGAAGAAATTCAAAATGGATCAAGCAAAGAAAGGATTCTTGCCTGTGTTACAAGGTGTGAAGTTGAGTAAGACTCAATGCCCGACCACTGCAGAAGATAGAGAGAATATGAAAGATGTTCCCTATGCATCAGCCATAGGATCTATCATGTATGCAATATTGTGTACCAGACCTGATGTGTGCCTTGCTATAAGTTTAGCAGGAAGGTACCAAAGTAATCCAGGAATGGATCACTGGACAGCGGTCAAGAACATCCTGAAATACCTGAAAAGGACTAAGGATATGTTTCTCATATATGGAGGTGACAAAGAGCTCACCGTAAAAGGTTACGTTGATGCAAGCTTTGACACTGATCCGGACGATTCTAAATCGCAAACCGGATACGTGTTTACATTAAACGGTGGAGCTGTCAGTTGGTGCAGTTCTAAACAAAGCGTTGTGGCGGGATCTACGTGTGAAGCGGAGTACATAGCTGCTTCGGAAGCAGCGAATGAAGGAGTCTGGATGAAGGAGTTCATATCTGATCTAAGTGTCATACCTAATGCATCGGGTCCAATGAAAATCTTTTGTGACAATACTGGTGCAATTGCCTTGGCGAAGGAATCCAGATTTCACAAGAGGACCAAGCACATCAAGAGACGCTTCAATTCCATCCGGGATTTAGTCCAGGTGGGAGACATAGAGATTTGCAAGATACATACGGATCTGAATGTTGCAGACCCGTTGACTAAGCCTCTTCCACGAGCAAAACATGATCAGCACCAAGGCTCCATGGGTGTTAGATTCATTACAGTGTAATCTAGATTATTGACTCTAGTGCAAGTGGGAGACTGAAGGAAATATGCCCTAGAGGCAATAATAAAGTTATTATTTATTTCCTTATAATCATGATAAATGTTTATTATTCATGCTAGAATTGTATTAACCGGAAACGGAATACATGTGTGAATACATAGACAAAGTGTCACTAGTATGCCTCTAGTTGACTAGCTCGTTAATCAAAGATGGTTATGTTTCCTGACCATGAACAATGAGTTGTTATTTGATTAACGAGGTCACATCATTAGTTGAATGATCTGATTGACATGACCCATTCCATTAGCTTAGCACACGATCGTTTAGTATGTTGCTATTGCTTTCTTCATGACTTATACATGTTCCTATGACTATGAGATTATGCAACTCCCGTTTACCAGAGGAACACTTTGGGTGCTACCAAACGTCACAACGTAACTGGGTGATTATAAAGGAGCATTACAGGTGTCTCCAAAGGTAGATGTTGGGTTGGCGTATTTCGAGATTAGGATTTGTCACTCCGATTGTCGGAGAGGTATCTCTGGGCCCTCTCGGTAATACACATCACATAAGCCTTGCAAGCATTACAACTAATATGTTAGTTGTGAGATGATGTATTACGGAACGAGTAAAGAGACTTGCCGATAACGAGATTGAACTAGGTATTGGATACCGACGATCGAATCTCGGACAAGTAACATACCGATGGCAAAGGGAACAACGTATGTTGTTATGTGGTCTGACCGATAAAGATCTTTGTAGAATATGTAGGATCCAATATGGGCATCCAGGTCCCGCTATTGGTTATTGACCGGAGACGTGTCTCGGTCATGTCTACATTGTTCTCGAACCCGTAGGGTCCGCACGCTTAAGGTTACGATGACAGTTACATTATGAGTTTATGCATTTTGATGTACCGAAGGTTGTTCGGAGTCCCCAATGTGATCACGGACATGACGAGGAGTCTCGAAATGGTCGAGACGTAAAGATTGATATATTGGAAGCCTATGTTTGGACATCGGAAGTGTTCCGGGTGAAATCGGGATTTTACCGGGTTACCGGGAGGTTACCGGAACCCCCCGGGAGCCATATGGGCCTACATGGGCCTTAGTGGAAAGGAGAAGGGGCAGCCCAAGGTGGCTGCGCCACTTCCCCCTCCCCTAGTCCTATTAGGACTAGGAGAAGGTGGCGGGCCCCCTCTCTCTCTTTCCCCCCCTTGGGAATCCTACTTGGAATAGGATTGGGGGGGGAGTCCTACTCCCGGAAGGAGTAGGACTCCTCCTACGCCTCCCTCCTTGGCCGGCCAGCCTCCCCCCTCTACTCCTTTATATACGGAGGCAGGGGGCACCTCTAGACACACAAGTTGATCCACGTGATCTATTCCTTAGCCGTGTGCGGTGCCCCCTGCCACCATATACCTCGATAATACTGTAGCGGAGTTTAGGCGAAGCCCTGCTGCTGTACTTGATCGGTTGGATCGTGAAGACGTACGACTACTTCCTCTACGTCTGTGTCATCGCTTCCGCAGTCGTCTGCGTTGGGTACGTAGACAACACTCTCCCCTCGTTGCTATGCATCACATGATCTTGCGTGTGCGTAGGAAATTTTTTGAAATTACTACGAAACCCAACAGTGGCATCCGAGCCTAGGTTTTATGTTGATGTTATGCACGAGTAGAACACAAGTGAGTTGTGGGCGATATAAGTCATACTGCCTACCAGCCATGTCATACTTTGGTTCGGCGGTATTGTTGGACGAGACGACCCGGACCAACTTACGCGTACGCTTACGCGAGACCGGTTCCCCGACGTGCTTTGCACAGAGGGCTTGCGGGCGACTGTCTCTCCAACTTTAGTTGAACCAAGTATGGCTACGCCCGGTCCTTGCGAAGGTTAAAACGGAGTCTATTTGACAAACTATCGTTGTGGTTTTTGATGCGTAGGTGAGATTGGTTCTTACTTAAGCCGTAGCAGCCACGTAAAACATGCAACAACAAAGTAGAGGACGTCTAACTTGTTTTTGCAGGGCATGTTGTGATGTGATATGGTCAAGGCATGATGCTGAATTTTATTGTATGAGATGATCATGTTTTGTAACCGAGTTATCGGCAACTGGCAGGAGCCATATGGTTGTCGCTTTATTGTATGCAATGCAATCGCGATGTAATGCTTTACCTTATTACTAAACGGTAGTGATAGTCGTGGAAGCATAAGATTGGCGAGACGACAACGATGCTACGATGGAGATCAAGGTGTCGCGCCGGTGACGATGGTGATCATGACGGTGCTTCGGAGATGGAGATCACAGGCACAAGATGATGATGGCCATATCATATCACTTATATTGATTGCATGTGATGTTTATCTTTTATGCATCTTATCTTGCTTTGATTGACGGTAGCATTATAAGATGATCTCTCACTAAATTATCAAGAAGTGTTCTCCCTGAGTATGCACCGTTGCGAAAGTTCTTCGTGCTGAGACACCACGTGATGATCGGGTGTGATAGGCTCTACGTTCAAATACAACGGGTGCAAAACAGTTGCACACGTGGAATACTCAGGTTGTACTTGACGAGCCAAAGCATATACAGATATGTCCTCGGAACACGGAGACCGAAAGGTCGAGCGTGAATCATATAGTAGATATGATCAACATATAATGATGTTCACCATTGAAACTACTCCATCTCAACGTGATGATCGGACATGGTTTAGTTGATTTGGATCACGTGATCACTTAGAAGATTAGAGGGATGTCTATCTAAGTGGGAGTTCTTAAATAATTTGATTAATTGAACTTAAATTTAGCATGAACTTAGTACCTGATAGTATCTTTGCTTGTTTATGTTGATTGTAGATAGATGGCTCGTGCTGTTGTTCCGTTGAATTTTAATGCGTTCCTTGAGAAAGCAAAGTTGAAAGATGATGGTAGCAATTACACGGACTGGGTCGTAACTTGAGGATTATCCTCATTTGCTGCACAGAAGAATTACGTCCTGGAAGCACCGCTGGGTGCCAGGCCTGCTGCAGGAGCAACACCAGATGTTATGAACGTCTGGCAGAGCAAAGCTGATGACTACTCGATAGTTCAGTGTGCCATGCTTTACGGCTTAGAACCGGGTCTTCAACGACGTTTTGAAACGTCATGGAGCATATGAGATGTTCCAGGAAGTTGAAGTTAATATTTCAAGCAAATGCCCGGATTGAGAGATATGAAGTCTCCAATAAGTTCTATAGCTGCAAGATGGAGGAGAACAGTTCTGTCAGTGAGCATATACTCAAAATGTCTGGGTATAATAATCACTTGATTCAATGGGAGTTAATCTTCCGGATGATAGTCATTGACAGAATTCTCCAATCACTCGCCACCAAGCTACAAGAGCTTCGTGATGAACTATAATATGCAAGGGATGAATAAGACAATTCCCGAGCTCTCGCAATGCTGAAAGCTGCGGAGGTAGAAATCAAGAAGGAGCATCAAGTGTTGATGGTTCAACAAGACCACTAGTTTCAAGAAAAAGGGCAAAGGAAGAAGAAGGGGAACTTCAAGAAGAACAAAGCAAGTTGCTGCTCAAGAGAAGAAACCAAAGTCTGGACCTAAGCCTGAAACTGAGTGCTTCTACTTCAAGCAGACTGGTCACTGGAAGCAGAACTGCCCCAAGTATTTGGGATAAGAAGGATGCAAGGTGAACAAAGGTATATGTGATATACATGTTATTGATGTGTACCTTACTAAGCTCGCAGTAGCACCTGGGTATTTGATACTGCGGTTCTGTTGCTAATATTTGCAACTCGAAACAGGGACTAGGAATTAAGCAAACACTGACAAGGACGAGGTGACGATGCGTGTGGGAAACGGTTCCAAAGTCGATGTGATCGCGGTCGGCACGCTACCTCTACATCTACCTTCGGGATTAGCATTAGACCTAAATAATTGTTATTTGGTGCCAGCGTTGCGCATGAACATTATATCTAGATCTTGTTTGATGCGAGACAGTTATTCATTTAAATCAGAGAATAATGGTTGTTCTATTTATATGAGTAATATCTTTTATGGTCATGCACCCTTGAAGAGTGGTCTATTCTTATTGAATCTCGATAGTAGTAACACACATATTCATAATGTTGAAGCCAAAAGATGCAGAGTTGATAATGAAAGTGCAACTTATTTGTGGCACTGCCGTTTAGGTCATATTGGTGTAAAGCGCATGAAGAAACTCCATACTAATGGACTTTTGGAACCACTTGATTACGAATCACTTGGTACTTGCGAACCGCGCCTCATGGGCAAGATGACTAAAACGCCGTTCTCCAGAACTATGGAGAGAGCAACAGATTTGTTGGAAATCATACATACAGATGTATGTGGTCTGATGAATGTTGAGGCTCGTGGCGGATATCGTTATTTTCTCACCTTCACAAATGATTTAAGCAGATATGGGTATATCTACTTGATGAAGCATAAGTCTGGAACATTTGAAAAGTTCAAAGGATTTCAGAGTGAAGTTGAAAATCATCGTAACAAGAAAATAAAGTTTCTACGATCTGATCATGGAGGAGAATATTTGAGTTACGAGTTTGGTGTACATTTGAAAAATTGGAATAGTTTCGCAACTCACGCCACCCGGAACACCACAGCGTAATGGTGTGTCCGAACGTCGTAATCGTACTTTACTAGATATGGTGCGATCTATGATGTCTCTTACTGATTTACCGCTATCGTTTTGGGGATACGCTTTAGAGACGGCCGCGTTCACGTTAAATAGGGCACCATCAAAATCCGTTGAGACGACGCCTTTATGAACTGGTGGTTTGGCAAGAAACCAATTTGTCCGTTTTTGAAAGTTTGGGCTGCGATGCTTATGTGAAAAAGCTTCACCTGAATAAGCTCGAACCCAATTCGGAGAATGTGTCTTCTATAGGATATCCAAAGGAAACTATTGGATACACTTCTATCATAGATCCGAAGGAAAACTTTTGTTGCTAAATTCGGAAACTTCTTGAGAAGGAGTTTCTCTCGAAAGAAGTGAGTGGGAGAAAGTAGAACTTGACGAGGTAACTGTACCTGCTCCCTTATTGGAAAAGTAGTCATCACAGAAAACTGTTTCTGTGACACCTACACCAATAAGTGAGGAAGTTAATGATAATGATCATGAAACTTCAGAACAAGATACTACTGAACCTCGTAGATCAACCAGAGTTAAGATCCGCACCAGAGTGGTACGGTAATCTGTTCTGGAAGTCATGCTACTAGATCATGATGAACCTACGAACTATGAAGAAGCGATGGTGAGCCCAGATTCCGCAAAATGGCTTGAAGCCATGAAATCTGAAGATGGGATCCATGTATGAGAACAAAGTATGGACTTTGGTTGACTTGCCCAATGATCGGCAAGCAATTGAGAATAAATGGATCTTCAAGAAGAAGACGACGCTGACGGTAATGTTACTGTCTACAAAGCTCGACTTGTTGCGAAAGGTTTTCGACAAGTTCAAGGATTGACTACGATGAGACCTTCTCACCCGTAGCGATGCTTAAGTCTGTCCGAATCATGTTAGCAATTGCCGCATTTTATGATTATGAAATTTGGACAGATGGATGTCAAAACTGCATTCCTGAATGGATTTCTGGAAGAAGAGTTGTATATGATGCAACCGGAAGGTTTTGTCGATCCAAAGGGAGCTAACAAAGTGTGCAAGCTCCAGCGATCCATTTATGGACTGGTGCAAGCCCTGAGTTGGAATAAACGTTTTGATAGTGTGATCAAAGCATTTGGTTTTATATAGACTTTTGGAGAAGCCTGTATTTACAAGAAAGTGAGTGGAGCTCTATAGCATTTCTAATATTATATGTGGATGACATATTGCTGATTGGAAATGACATAGAATTTTTGGATAGCAATAAAAGGGATACTTGAATAAAGTTTTTTCATGAAAGACCTCGGTGAAGTTGCTTACATATTAGGCACAAAGATCTATAGAGATAGATCAAGACGCTAATTGGAACTTTCACAAAGCACAATACCTTGAAGATTTTGAAGAAGTTCAAAAATGGAATCAAGCAAGAAAGGGTTCTTGCCTGTGTTTACAAGGGTGGTGAAGTTGAGTAAGACTCCAATTGCCCGACCACTGCAGAAGATAGAGAGAAATGAAAGATGTTCCCTAATGCTTCAGCATAGGCTCTATCATGTATGCAATGCTGGTACCAGACCTAATGTGTGCCTTGCTATTAGTTTAGCAAGGAGGTACCAAAGTATCCAGGAGTGGATCACTGGACAGCGGTCAAGAACATCCTGAAATACCTGAAAAGGACTAAGGATATGTTTCTCGTATATGGAGGTGACAAAGAGCTCATCGTAAAAGGTTACGTTGATGCAAGCTTTGACACTGATCCGGACGATTCTAAATCGCAAACCGGATACGTGTTTACATTAAACGGTGGAGCTGTCAGTTGGTGCAGTTCTAAACAAAGCGTTCGTAGCGGGATCTACATGTGAAGCGGAGTACATAGATGCTTCAGAAGCAGCAAATGAAGGAGTCTGGATGAAGGAGTTCATATCCGATCTAGGTGTCATACATAGTGCATCGGGGTCAATGAAAATCTTTGTGACAATACTGGTGCAATTGCCTTGGCAAAGGAATCCAGATTTCACAAGAGAACCAAACACATCAAGAGACGCTTCAACTCCATCCGGGATCTAGTCCAGGTGGGAGACATAGAGATTTGCAAGATACATACGGATCTGAATGTTGCAGACCCGTTGACTAAGCCTCTTCCACGAGCAAAAACATGATCAGCACCAAGGCTCCATGGGTGTTAGAATCATTACTGTGTAATCTAGATTATTGACTCTAGTGCAAGTGGGAGACTGAAGGAAATATGCCCTAGAGGCAAATAATAAAGTTATTATATCCTTATAATCATGATAAATGTTTATTATTCATGCTAGAGATTTGTATTAACCGGAAACATAATACATGTGTGAATACATAGACAAACAAAGTGTCACTAGTATGCCTCTACTTGACTAGCTCGTTAATCAAAGATGGTTATGTTTCCTGACCATGAACAATGAGTTGTTATTTGATTAACGAGGTCACATCATTAGTTGAATGATCTGATTGACATGACCCATTCCATTAGCTTAGCACCCGATCGTTTAGTATGTTGCTATTGCTTTCTTCATGACTTATACATGTTCCTATGACTATGAGATTATGCAACTCCCGTTTGCCGGAGGAACACTTTGGGTACTACCAAACGTCACAACGTAACTGGGTGATTATAAAGGAGTACTACAGGTGTCTCCAATGGTACATGTTGGGTTGGCGTATTTCGAGATTAAGTTTTGTCACTCCGATTGTCGGAGAGGTATCTCTGGGCCCTCTCGGTAATGCACATCACATAAGCCTTGCAAGCACTGCAACTAATATGTTAGTTGTGAGATGATGTATTACAGAACGAGTAAAGAGACTTGCCAACAACGAGATTGAACTAGGTATTGGAATACCGACGATCGAATCTCGGGCAAGTAACATACCGATGACAAAGGGAACAAGTATGTTGTTATGCGGTCTGACCGATAAAGATCTTCGTAGAATATGTAGGAGCCAATATGGCATCCAGGTCCCGCTATTGGTTATTGACCGGAGACATGTCTCGTCATGTGGTAAAGATTGATATATTGGAAGCCTATGTTTGGACATCGGAAGTGTTCCGGGTGAAATCGGGATTTTACCGGGTTACCGGGAGGTTACCGGAACCCCCCGGGAGCCATATGGGCCTACATGGGCCTTAGTGGAAAGGAGAAAGGGGCAGCCCAAGGTGGATGCGCCACTTCCCCCTCCCCTAGTCCTATTAGCACTAGGAGAAGGTGGCCGGCCCCCTCTCTCTCTTTCCCCCCCTTGGGAATCCTACTTGGAATAGGATTCGGGGGGAGTCCTACTCCCGGAAGGAGTAGGACTCCTCCTGCGCCTCCCTCCTTGGCCGGCCAGCCTCCCCCCTCTACTCCTTTATATACGGAGGCAGGGGGCACCTCTAGACACACAAGTTGATCCACGTGATCTATTCCTTAGCCGTGTGCGGTGCCCCCTGCCACCATATACCTCGATAATACTGTAGCGGAGTTTAGGTGAAGCCCTGCTGCTGTAGTACATCAAGATCGTCACCACGCCGTCGTGCTGACGAAACTCTTCCCCGACACTTTGCTGGATCGGAGTCCGGGGATCGTCATCGAGCTGAACGTGTGCTCGAACTCGGAGGTGCCGTAGTTTCGGTGCTTGATCGGTTGGATCGTGAAGACGTACGACTACTTCCTCTACGTCGTGTCATCGCTTCCGCAGTCGGTCTGCGTTGGGTACGTAGACAACACTCTCCCCTCGTTGCTATGCATCACATGATCTTGCGTGTGCGTAGGAAATTTTTTGAAATTACTACGAAACCCAACACCTTCCCCCTTGCTCCTTTATATACGGGGGCAGGGGGCACCGTAGAGACACAACAATTGATCGCTTGATCTTTTAGCCGTGTGCGGTGCCCCCCTCCACCATAGTCCACCTCGATAATACTGTAGCGGTGCTTAGGCGAAGCCCTGCGTCAGGTAGAACATCATCATCGTCACCACGCCGTCGTGCTGACGAAACTCTCCCTCAACACTCGGTTGGATCGGAGTTCGAGGGACGGCATCGGGCTAAACGTGTGCTGAACTCGGAGGTGTCGTGCGTTCGGTACTTGATCGGTCGGATCGTGAAGACGTACGACTACATCAACTGCGTTGTGCTAACGCTTCCGCTTTCGGTCTATGAGGGTAGGTGGAAAACACTCTCCCCTCTCGTTGCTATGCATCACCATGATCTTGCGTGTGCGTAGGAATTTTTTTGAAATTACTACGTTCCCCAACACTAAGAGCACCTCCTCGAGGCCCTCCAACTTCAGCTTGAGGTCTTTGATGGAGTTGTTGGCCTCGGAGAGCTCCCCGGCCCTGCTGACGACCGTGCCCTGCGCCTCTGTGGGGGCGCTATTGAGCGTGTCCTTCTCCTGGGACAGCTTCAGGGCCTGCTCCTTCAGCCCGTCCCGCTCCACCTCCAGCTCCTTCACCTTGCCGGTGTGAACCAGAGCCTGGGCATCGAGCGTCTCCCTGTGCCTCTGCTCCAGCTCTTGGGTCCGCTGCGCGACAAGCTTCCCCACATCCTTGTCCTTGGCGCGGAGTTTGGCGTCGAGGTTCACCTCGCGTTTGGCGAGGTCCTCCTCCTGGGAGTTCAGCACGGCCTGATGTTGGGTCCGAGCGGCCTCGGCCGCAGCAGCCAAGCCCTTTGCCGTCTCCTGGGCCTTCTCGATGTCGGCCAGCTTCATGGTGA
Organism: Triticum urartu; assembly: GCF_003073215.2. Classification (NCBI taxonomy): domain Eukaryota; kingdom Viridiplantae; phylum Streptophyta; class Magnoliopsida; order Poales; family Poaceae; genus Triticum; species Triticum urartu. The sequence continues at coordinate 29,746,025 of NC_053024.1, forward strand.
GCTCCACGTTGCGCTTGGCCAGCTCGCCTTGGGCGGCCTTCAGCTCTTCGCTAGCTTGGCGGAACCAAGTCTGTGCCTCGGCGACGCGCACCTTGAGGTCCGCCTCCGCCTTGTCCACCGTTGCCATCCTGGACTTAGCCTTGTCCAGGCGGGCGCGGTGGAGCGCCTGGAGCTTCCGGAAATTTTCTCCCATGGCCTGGAGAAGCCGCTCCTCCTGAGAGCCATCGCCACCGGCGCTCGGCTCGTCGACGACCTCGAGCTGGACGCCCCTGGGAGGTGGACGAAGAGGTCGTCGGTCACCCTTAGGTAGCTACTGGAGCCAGAGGCAGCAGAGGAGGAAGGATGGTCATCGACCACCTCTTCCTCGGTGGCGGCCTTGTCGGCCTCTCCGGCAGGCCCCTTGGCGATGTCTTCGGCAGCACTCTTGGCGGCGTCTTCGGCAGCACCCTTGGCGGACTACTCGGCAGTGACCTTCTCGGCCTCTGCCGCGGCGTCCTTGGCGACGTCCTCAATGATGGCGTCTATGTCCTCCTAGTCCGCCGATGGACGATCTGGACTCCAAGAAGGGGATGAGACCAAGCCAAGGCCAAGAGTCGGCAAGAAAAGAAAAAGAACAGGGACGAAAGGCGAGCGTCTTACGAGTGCCGGGCTGGGGACCAGAGGTCCCCTCCGCTCGCCTTACGAGTGCCGGGCTGGGGACCAGAGGTCCCCTCCCCGCAAACATTTGGCGCTGAGGCAAAGCCACCGGCGCCCGAGTTCTCCTCCCCCTCCTCCATGTGCATGGGCTCGGTGCTTGGCGCCCTAGTCGGGGACGCCCCTCGGGGCGGCGTGGTCGATGGGGGCGGCGTGTTAGGGGTAGCCCTCTGTGGCTCCTCCTGCTGATGTCCTCCTCCCGCGACTACGACAAGGTCAGCACCAGGAGATCGTGCCCCCAACACATGTTGACGAGGGGTGAATGATGAACTTACGTCGGGGGCTGTGCAGGGGGCTGCTGTCCGGGCTTCTCAGCACCACCAGTGGTGCCCTCGAAGTACCCGCCGGGGGCTGATCGTCTGCCGAGGCTTTGGCCCTCTTCACCCTCTGGGCCAGCGTCTCCGCATCCCTGCATAGATGATAACAAGTCAAGACAAGCGGTACAGATTGGGGAGACAGAGATGACAGAAAAGAGCATGATACTTACTCGTCATCCACCTCCTCCTCTGTTGCTTTCCTCTTCCTCCTCGGGCTGAGGGACCCGAAGTCAAAGGTGACCCCTGTCGGGGAACGTAGTAATTTCAAAAAAATTCCTACGCACACACAAGATCATGGTGATGCATAGCAACGAGAGGGGAGAGTGTTGTCCACGTACCATCGTAGACCGAAAGCGGAAGCGTTAGCACAATGCGGTTCATGTAGTCGTACGTCTTCACGATCTGACCGATCAAGTACCGAACGCACGACACCTTCGAGTTTAGCACACGTTCAGCCCGATGACGTCCCTCGAACTCTGATCCAGCCGAGTGTTGAGGGAGAGTTTCGTCAGCACGACGGCGTGGCGACGATGATGATTTTCTACTGACGCAGGGCTTCGCCTAAGCACCGCTACAGTATTATCGAGGTGGACTATGGTGGAGGGGGGCACCGCACACGACTAAAAGATCAAACGATCAAGTGTTGTGTCTTTGGGGTGCTCCCCTTCCCTCGCATATAAAGGAGCAAGGGGGGAGGTGCGGCCGACTAGGAGGGGCGCCCCAGGAGGAGTCCTACTCCCATCGGGAGTACGACTCCCTCCCATTTCCTTGTTGGACTAGGAGTGGAGGGGAAAGAGGAGGGAGAGAGGAAGGAAAGGGGGGCCGCCACCCCCATCTCCTTGTCCTATTCGGACTAGGGGGGAGGGGCGCGCGGCCCTGCCCTGGCCGCCTCTCCTATTCTCCACAAAGGCCCACTATGGCCCATTAAGCCCCCGGGGGGTTCCGGTAACCCCTCGGTACTCCGGTAAAATCCCGATTTCACCCGGAACACTTTCGATATCCAAATATAAGCTTCCAATATATCAATCTTCATGTCTCGACCATTTCGAGACTCCTCGTTATGTCTGTGATCACATCCAGAACTCCGAACAATCTTCGGTACATCAAAACATATAAACTCACTGTCATCGAAACGTTAAGCGTGCGGACCCTACGGGTTTGAGAACTATGTAGACATGACCGAGACACGTCTCTGGTTAATAACCAATAGCGGAACCTAGATGCTCATATTGGCTCCCACATATTCTAGGAAGATCTTTATCAGTAAGACTGCATAACAACATACATTGCTCCCTTTGTCATTGGTATTTTACTTGCCCGAGATTCGATCGTCGGTATCTCAATACCTGGTTCAATCTTGTTACCGGCAAGTCTCTTTACTCGTTCCGTAATACATCATCCCGCAACTAACTCATTAGTTGCAATGCTTGCAAGGCTTAAGTGATGTGCATTACCGAGAGGGCCCAGAGATACCTCTCCGACAATCGGAGTGACAAATCCTAATCTCGAAATACGCCAACCCAACAAGTACCTTCGGAGACACCTGTCATAGTCATAGGAACATGTATAAGTCATGAAGAAAGCAATAGCAACAAACTAAACGATCAGTGCTAAGCTAGAATGGGTCAAGTCAATCACATCATTCTCCTAATGATGTGATCTAATCAAATGACAACTCATGTCTATGGTTAGGAAACATAACCATCTTTGATCAACGAGCTAGTCAAGTAGAGGCATACTAGTGACACTCTGTTTGTCTATGTATTCACACATGTATTATGTTTCCGGTTAATACAATTCTAGCATGAATAATAAACATTTATCATGATATAAGGAAATAAATAATAACTTTATTATTGCCTCTAGGGCATATTTCCTTCAGTCTCCCACTTGCACTAGAGTCAATAATCTAGATTACACAGTAATGATTCTAACACCCATGGAGTCTTGGTGCTGATCATGTTTTGCTCGTGGAAGAGGCTTAGTCAACGGGTCTGCAACATTCAGATCCGTATGTATCTTGCAAATTTCTATGTCTCCCACCTGGACTAGATCCCGGATGGAATTGAAGCGTCTCTTGATGTGCTTGGTTCTCTTGTGAAATCTGGATTCCTTTGCCAAGGCAATTGCACCAGTATTGTCACAAAAGATTTTCATTGGACCCGATGCACTAGGTATGACACCTAGATCGGATATGAACTCCTTCATCCAGACTCCTTCATTTGCTGCTTCCGAAGCAGCTATGTACTCCGCTTCACACGTAGATCCCGCCACAACGCTTTGTTTAGAACTGCACCAACTGACAGCTCCACCGTTCAATGTAAACACGTATCCGGTTTGCGATTTAGAATCGTCCGGATCAGTGTCAAAGCTTGCATCAACGTAACCATTTACGACAAGCTCTTTGTCACCTCCATAAACGAGAAACATATCCTTAGTCCTTTTCAGGTATTTCAGGATGTTCTTGACCGCTGTCCAGTGATCCACTCCTGGATTACTTTGGTACCTCCCTGCTAAAATTATAGCAAGGCACACATCAGGTCTGGTACACAGCATTGCATACATGATAAACCTATGGCTGAGGCATAGGGAATGACTTTCATTTTCTCACTATCTTCTTAGTGGTCGGACATTGAGTCTTACTCAACTTCACACCTTGTAACACATGTAAGAACCCTTTCTTTTCTTGATCCATTTTGAACTTCTTCAAAACTTTGTCAAGGTTGTGCTTTGTGAAAGTCCAATTAAGCGTCTTGATCTATCTCTATAGATCTTGATGCCCAATATATAAGTAGCTTCACCGAGGTCTTTCATTGAAAAACTCTTATTCAAGTATCCTTTTATGCTATCCAGAAATTCTATATCATTTCCAATCAACAACATGTCATCCACATATAATATTAGAAATGCTACAGAGCTCCCACTCACTTTCTTATATATACAGGCTTCTCCAAAAGTCTGTACAAAACCAAATGATTTGATCACACTATCAAAGCGTTTATTCCAACTCCGAGAGGTTTGCACCAGTCCATAAATGGATCGCTGGAGCTTGCCCACTTTGTTAGCTCCCTTTGGATTAACAAAACCTTCTGGTTGCATCATATAAAACTCTTATTCCAGAAATCCATTCAGGAATGCAGTTTTGTCATCCATTTTCCAAATTTCATAATCATAAAATGCGGCAATTGCTAATATGATTCGGACAGACTTAAGCATCGCTACGGGTGAGAAGGTCTCATCGTAGTCAATCCCTTGAACTTGTCGAAAACCTTTCGCAAAAAGTCGAGCTTTATAGACAGTAACATTACCGTCATCGTCAGTCTTCTTCTTGAAGATGCATTTATTCTCAATTGCTTGCCGATCATCGGGCAAGTCAACCAAAGTCCACACTTTGTTCTCATACATGGATCCCATCTCAGATTTCATGGCCTCAAGCCATTTTGTGGAATCTGGGCTAACCATCGCTTCTTCAGAGTTCGTAGGTTCGTCATGGTCTAGTAACATAACTTCCAGAACAGGATTACCGTACCACTCTGGTGCGTATCTTACTCTGGTTGACCTACGAGGTTCAGTAACAACTTGATCTGAAGTTTCATGTCATGATCACTAACTTCCTCACTAATTGGTGTAGGTGTCACAGAAACCGGTTTCTGTGGTGAACTACTTTCCATTAGGGGAGCAGGTATAGTTACCTCATCAAGTTCTACCTTCCTCCCACTCACTTCTTTCGAGAGAAACTCCTTCTCCAGAAAGATTCCTAATTTAGCAACAAAAGTCTTGCCTTCGGATCTGTGATAGAAGGTGTACCCAATAGTCTCCTTTGGGTATCCTATGAAGACACATTTCTCCGATTTGGGTTCGAGCTTATCAGGTTGAAGATTTTTCACATAAGCATCGCAGCCCCAAACTTTCAGAAACGACAACTTTGGTTTCTTGCCAAACCATAGTTCATAAGGCGTCGGTCTCACGGATTTTGATGGTGCCCTATTTAACCGTGAATGCAGCCGTCTCTAAAGCATAACCCCAAAATGATAGCGGTAATCAGTAAGAGACATCATAGATCGCACCATATCTAGTAAAGTACGATACGACGTTCGGTACACAGACCATGTTTATCGGACACCATTATGCTGTGGTGTTCTGGGTGGCGTGAGTTGAAACTATTTCCGCATTGTTCAAATATAGACCAAACTCATAACTCAAATATTCTCCTCCACAGATCAGATCGTAGAAACTTTATTTCTTGTTACGATGATTTTCCACTTCACTCTGAAATTCTTTGAACTTTCAAATGTTTCAGACTTAATGTTTCATTAAGTAGATATACCCATATCTGCTCAAATCATCTGTGAAGGTGAGAAAATAACGATATCCGCCACGAGCCTCAACATTCATGCGGACACATACATCAGTATGTATGATTTCCAACAAATCTGTTGCTCTCTCCATTGTTCCGGAGAACGGCGTTTTAGTCATCTTGCCCATGAGGCATGGTTCGCAAGTACCAAGTGATTCATAATCCAAGTGATTACAAAGTCCATCAGTATGGAGTTTCTTCATGCGCTTTACACCAATATGACCTAAACGGCAGTGCCACAAATAAGTTGGCACTAATCATTACAACTCATGCATCTTTTGTTTTCAATATTATGAATAATGTGTATCACTAACTAATCGGAGATTCATCAAAAATAGACCACTCTTCAAGGGTGCATGACCATAAAAGATATTACTCATATAAATAGAAACAACCATTATTCTCTGATTTAAATGAATAACCGTCTCGCATCAAACAAGATCCAGAAATAATGTCCATGGCTCAAACGCTGGCAAAACAATTTATTTAGGTCTAATACTAATCCCGAAGGTAGATTGTAGAGGTAAGCGTGCCGACCGCGATCACCATCGACTTTGGAACCATTTCCCACGCGCATCGTCACCTCGTCCTTCGCCAATGTTCGCTTAATCCGTAGTCCCTGTTTCGAGTTGCAAATATTAGCAACAGAACCAGTATCAAATACCCAGGTGCTACTGTGAGCTCTAGTAAGGTACACATCAATAACAAGTATATCACATATACCTTTGTTCACCTTGCCATCCTTCTTATCCGCCAAATACTTGGGGCACTTCCGCTTCCAGTGTCCAGTCTGCTTGCAGTAGAAGCACTCAGTTTCAGGCTTAGGTCCAGATTTGGGTTTCTTCTCCTGAGCAGCAACTTGCTTCTGTTCTTCTTGAAGTTCCCCTTCTTCTTCCCTTTGCCCTTTTTCTTGAAACTAGTGGTCTTGTTGACCATCAACACTTGATGCTCCTTCTTGATTTCTACCTCCGCAGCTTTAGCATTGCGAAGAGCTCGGGAATTGTCTTTCCATCCCTTGCATATTATAGTTCATCACGAAGCTCTTGTAGCTTGGTGGCAGTGATTGGAGAATTCTGTCAATGACGCTATCATCCGGAAGATTAACTCCCAGTTGAATCAAGTGATTATTATACCCAGACATTTGAGTATATGCTCACTGACAGAACTATTCTCCTCCATCTTGCAGCTGTAGAACTTATTGGAGACTTCATATCTCTCAATCCAGGGCATTTGCTTGAAATATTAACTTCAACTCCTGGAACATCTCATATGCTCCATGACGTTCAAAACGTCGTTGAAGTCCCGGTTCTAAGCCGTAAAGCATGGCACACTGAACTATCGAGTAGTCATCAGCTTTGCTCTGCCAGACGTTCTACGTGGTCAGTTGCATCTGCAGCAGGCCTGGCACCAGCGGTGCTTCCAGGACGTAATTCTTCTGTGCAGCAATGAGGATAATCCTCAAGTTACGGACCCAGTCCGTGTAATTGCTACCATCATCTTTCAACTTTGCTTTCTCAAGGAACGCATTAAAATTCAACGGAACAACAGCACGGGCCATCTATCTACAATCAACATAGACAAGCAAGATACTATCAGGTACTAAGTTCATGATAAATTTAAGTTCAATTAATCATATTACTTAAGAACTCCCACTTAGATAGACATCCCTCTAATCCTCTAAGTGATCACGTGATCCAAATCAACTAAACCATGTCCGATCATCACGTGAGATGGAGTAGTTTCAATGGTGAACATCAATATGTTGATCATATCTACTATATGATTCACGCTCGACCTTTCGGTCTCCGTGTTCCGAGGCCATATCTGTTATATGCTAGGCTCGTCAAGTTTAACCTGAGTATTCCGCGTGTGCAACTGTTTTGCACCCGTTGTATTTGAACGTAGAGCCTATCACACCCGATCATCACGTGGTGTCTCAGCACGAAGAACTTTCGCAATGGTGCATACTCAGGGAGAACACTTATACTTTGATAATTTAGTGAGGGATCATCTTATAATGCTACCGTCAATCAAAGCAAGATAAGATGCATAAAAGATAAACATCACATGCAATCAATATAAGTGATATGATATGGCCATCATCATCTTGTGCTTGTGATCTCCATCTCCGAAGCACCGTCATGATCACCATCGTCACCGGCGCGACACCTTGATCTCCATCGTAGCATCGTTGTCGTCTCGCCAATCTTATGCTTCTACGACTATCGCTACCGCTTAGTGATAAAGTAAAGCATTACAGGGCGATTGCATTGCATACAATAAAGCGACAACCATATGGCTCCTGCCAGTTGCCGATAACTCGGTTACAAAACATGATCATCTCATACAATAAAATTTAGCATCATGCTTGACCATATCACATCACAACATGCCCTGCAAAAACAAGTTAGACGTCCTCTACTTTGTTGTTGCAAGTTTTACGTGGCTGCTACGGGGCTTAGCAAGAACCGTTCTTACCTACGCATCAAAACCACAACGATAGTTTGTCAAGTTGGTGCTGTTTTAACCTTCGCAAGGACCGGGCGTAGCCACACTCGGTTCAACTAAAGTTGGAGAAACTGACACCCGCCAGCCACCTGTGTGCAAAGCACGTCGGTAGAACCAGTCTCGCGTAAGCGTACGCGTAATGTCGGTCCGGGCCGCTTCATCCAACAATACCGCCGAACCAAAGTATGACATGCTGGTAAGCAGTATGACTTATATCGCCCACAACTCACTTGTGTTCTACTCGTGCATATGACATCTACGCATAAAACCTGGCTCGGATGCCACTGTTGGGGAACGTAGTAATTTCAAAAAAATTCCTACGCACACGCAAGATCATGGTGATGCATAGCAACGAGAGGGGAGAGTGTTGTCCACGTACCCTCGTAGACCGAAAGCGGAAGCGTTAGCACAACGCGGTTGATGTAGTCGTACGTCTTCACGATCCGACCGATCAAGTACCGAACGCACGGCACCTCCGAGTTCAGCACACGTTCAGCCCGATGACGTCCCTCGAACTCCGATCCAGCCGAGTGTTGAGGGAGAGTTTCGTCAGCACGATGGCGTGGTGACGATGATGATGTTCTACCGACGCAGGGCTTCGCCTAAGCACCGCTACAGTATTATCGAGGTGGACTATGGTGGAGGGGGGCACCGCACACGGCTAAAAGATCAACGATCAATTGTTGTGTCTCTAGGTGCCCCCTGCCCCGTTATATAAAGGAGCAAAGGGGGGGAGGTGCGGCGCCAGGAGGAGTCCTACTCCCACCGGGAGTAGGACTCATCCTCCCTTTCCTTGTTGACTAGGAGTGGAGGGGGGAAGATGAAGGGAGAGAGGAAGGAAAGGGGGGGCGCCACCCCTCTCCTTGTCCTATTCGGACTAGGGGGAGGGGCGCGCGGCCCTGCCCTGGCCGCCTCTCCTCTCTCCCACAAAGGCCCCCTATTGGCCCATTAAAGCTGCCCCCGGGGGTTCCGGTAACCCCTCGGTACTCTTCATGTCTCGACCATTTCGAGACTCCTCGTTATGCCGTGATCACATCCGGGACTCCGAAAAATCTTCAGTACATCAAAACATATAAACTCATAATATAACTGTCATCGAAATGTTAGGCGTGCGGGCCCTACGGGTTAGAGAACTATGTAGACATGACTGAGACACGTCTCTGGTCAGTAACCAATAGCGGAACCTGGATGCTCATATTGGCTCCGACATATTCTACGAAGTTCTTTATCGGTCAGACCGCATAACAACATACGTTGTTCCCTTTGTCATCGGTATGTTACTTGCCGAGATTCGATCGTCGGTATATTAATACCTAGTTCAATCTCGTTTCCGGCAAGCCTCTTTACTCATTCCATAATAAATCATCCCGCAACTAACTCATTAGTTGCAATGCTTGCAAGGCTTAAGTGATGTGCATTACCGAGAGGGCCCAGAGATACCTCTCCGACAATCGGAGTGACAAATCCTAATCTCGAAATACGCCAACCCAACAAGTACCTTCGGAGACACCTGTAGAGCACCTTTATAATCACCCAGTTACGTTGTGACGTTTGGTAGCACACAAAGTGTTCCTCCGGTAAACGGGAGTTGCATAATCTCATAGTCATAGGAACATGTATAAGTCATGAAGAAAGCAATAGCAACATACTAAACGATCGGGTGCTAAGCTAATGGAATGGGTCAAGTCAATCACATCATTCTCCTAATGATGTGATCCCATTAATCAAATAACAACTCTTTGTCTATGGTTAGGAAACAGCATGAATAATAAACATTTATCATGATATAAGGAAATAAATAATAACTTTATTATTACCTCTAGGGCATATTTCCTACAACCCCCGCGTCGACGTCTTCCGAAGCTGGGGAGGAGGGCGGAGTCTGTGCGCGCTTGGATGAAGAGGAGGCAGATGATTTCTTCTTCGCCACCGCGGCCTTGACGACCTTCTTCGCCGCCGCGGCCCTCGTCTGGCGTGCGGACTCCTCCGGAGATTTTGGCCGCCGTGCGGCCTTGACGGGCCGTACCGGCTCACCGGAAGTGGCCCGCCGCAGGACTCGCCCTTCCCCCGTGGCTAGGGATCGACGGCCACGTCCTCCTCCTCCTTGGCCTCCTCCCCCTCCGATGACTCACCGACCACGTCTTCGACGAGAGGAGCCCTGATGTCGGCGCTACTGACCTCCCCGGTGGCCTCCGCCCACTGGGCGAGCTCCTTCTCCTTCACTTCCACCGTGGCCTTGTCCTCCATGCCGCCGGTGCTGCCGGCCTTCTTGGCGAGCTTCACCTCCGCCGCCCTAGCGGCGATGTAGTCCAGCTCCACCTGGGAGGTGTCCTGGACGAGCCGCGGCTCGGCGGTGACGTACCCCTCGTGCAAGGTGTCGAAGAACTCCTGCATTTGAATGTCCTCCGGCTAGACCCAGTTTGGGTCAAGGCCATGCGCGTTGAATTCCGGCATCATGGCGATGATATCGGTCCGGCGAGAGTTGTTGCTTAGCGGGACCATTCCCGCAGACAACTTGAACAGGGGCCCCTTGGCGACCTTGCCAGCCTTTGCGGCGGCCCTCGCGGCCTTGCCGGTCCACTCGACCTCGCCATCGCGGTTCACGTCGAGATGGAAGAGCCGCTGGCAGAGATGGGCGTGCCTCATCACCGTGAGGTTGTGGTCGAGGCCGGGGCGGAGCCTCATGATGTCGGCGGCGTTCGTGAAGAGCCAGGCCGGCCTCCCCTTGTTATGCAGTGGAGCCATTCGGCGGCGGATGAAATCCGCCCCGATCATCTCGAGGGTGAGCCCAGCCTCGGTGAGGTGGAGAATCCTGGTGGTGGCGACCGTAAGCTTCGCGTTGTCAGCATCGACATCGCTCCAATCGCTTCTGCGGTCCGGCGGCACCTTGCGGACCCTCCCACCTCTCCTTCATGGCACCCTCCGGGTACGCCCCCTTGGACCTTGGGATCCAGGTGACGCAACCGGAAATGGCGCCCCCCGGTTGGATCCGAGGGGAGAAGTAGTGGAGAAAGAGCGCCGTGTTGGGATGCACCCCGGCGAAGCCCTCGCAGAGGTGCGCGAAAAGAGCCATGCACACCACGGCATTTGGAGTAAAATCCAAAAGGTGTAAGTCGTAGGTGTGCATGACGTCGCTGAAGAAATCGGAGAAAGGGGGACAGAGCCCGCAGGAGAAGTAGTCGACAAAGAAAGGGTACCGATTTGGGGCGGCCTCGGTGCAGTTAGCGGGGATGACGCGCGTGGCTGGATGCCCTGTCGTCTCTCCCCCCGTCTTCACCCCCCACGGGGGCTTTAAGTAATCCCGCAGTTCGATCGCATCGACCGTCGAGGGGAAGTAGGCGAGTTGCGTCCGTTGAGCCGCCAGCGCACTCTCCAGCGGCTCCGTCGCTCCGGCGTCCTTGGCCACTCCCCTTGGTGGATTTGGGCGCCATGGCGGCTAGGGGGAGCAAGAGACAGAGGACAGCCGAGACACAGTGGCGGTGAGTGAAGGCCAGAACCCGAGAAAGAGGAAGAAAGGGGGCGGCGGCTCTGAGATTGGAGAAGACGCAAGGGAGGGGGTAAAGTGAGCAGCGCGCCCGCGGTTATTCCTTTTTACGGGGAAGGCGCGGGCCGCCTCCTTCCCCATTTACTGCGACATGACGCATGTGCTCGCGAACCGCCCCATGCATGCCCCCCACGTCACACACGACCCCCCACGCCGCGCGTTCAACGAGGGTCGTGGGGAAGGACAGCGGACGAAGAGTTACCGCGGTAAGAATCCGCCCCACCTGTCCGCGCACCATTTTGGGCCTGGCCCAACAACGTATCGCGCTTATGTGTGGCCCAGGCCCGGGGGCTCCTGTCGGTGTACAAAAGTAGGGGCTCTCCTTTTGACCCCTTTACTTGTGCACGGGCAGTCGGAGCCGCGCGCCACGGCCGCAAATAGCAGGGCAAAGGAGGGAAGCCGGAGAGGAGCCAAAGCACAAGAAGCCCAAGGCAACACCAACACCAAGAACACAAAGGACAGAAGGGCGAAGCAGGTTCCCCCGGCAAGACCCTTGCCGGGGCAACCTCGGCAGCCCCGGCAAGGGCCTTGCCGGGGCGGCACGCCCGACACCAACAGAGCGAGCCACCCTTGAGCCCACGGGTTCCAACCCAACCAACTGCGATTGGACCAGGGCTCGGGAGGCACCTCTGTGGTGGCATGCAGATCTTTGTCAAGACCATAGATATACGAGATCAGATGAGGACCAGAAGATGGCGACCCTCAGCGGGATCCTTGCCGAGGAGATCCACAAGACCCCCGGCAAGCACCTTGCCGGGGACGACTGCAACGCCACGGCAAGACCCTTGCCGGGCCCCCGGGAAAGCCCTTGCCAAGGGCATCAGCGCGGCCATAGCCAGGACCGCATCGGCCAAGACTCCACCACCGTTCCCAAGCAGCTGCTAGCTCAACCAGCTGGGCAGGCACCTACGTGGCGACGGGCGGCCTCTACGCCAACTCAGCAAGCACCTGCGTGGCGACATGCAGATCTTCGTGAAGGCTCCACCACCGGGCCACCTCACCTGCCTGCCTGCCGACATTGCACCGCATGCACCGCTGGCCTGGGCGCGTGTCGAAGTGAGGCGGAGCGGCGACGGACGGGACGGGCCTCGCTCCCGTCCCCGATAAAGCTAGGGGACACCTAAGCTATGCATTAAATGCACCTTGTCCTGTAATACGGGCGATAAGCTCATAGTACTGTAGGCCTTTCCATCTCCTGTGTGCCATTGTGGCAGACCCTTTCGACTATAAAAGGAGGCCCATGGCGTACTGGAGGAGGATTCGGCTCTTGGGGACTACACAGCCACCATAGCTAGTTCGAGAGCTCAAGAACACTCAATACATCCACCAAAGCAGGACTAGGGCTTTACGCATCCTCGCGGCCCGAACCTGGGTAAATGATCCTTGTGCTGACTGTTAATCCTGCTCTTCTCACAACCCCGCGCACCGGCAACCGTAGTAGGGATTCTTGTGATCCCATAGGTGTCGTTTCCCACCGACAGTTCACATACTAGATACTTAGTAGTGTGACAGGAATCCATATAACATTCCTTAACATACTAGATACTTAGTAGTATTTAGGGAATCCATATAACACTCCCTAGCATATGTACTTATCATACCATTAGTACTTGAGGCCACATCTTCATAGGGAATGAGCTCGAGGATGAGACCATGCAGATCTGATGGGCAGAAGGAGAACATGTAGATCTCTCCCTCCTTTATCTTGTACCTGGCTGTAGCTTGTGCCCACCCACCAGAAGCATAGCCTTCTTTGTTCCCAACCCCAATTTCATATTCACCCTAAATTTCTTGCTGCTATTGACGTGCTCAACAAGTACCTTAATTGGTCCATCTTTGATGTACTTTCTGAGTCTGGATTTGGTGAACTTAATGCCAAACTAAGGAAGTGAGCCTAGCTCACTTGGCTAGTGGAGTGGATGTACAACCCAGCCACCCAGGTTCAACTCCTCACGGGCACGAATTTGGTTTCTTATTATTTAAGAAAAAACTCGCTGTGGGGGGCTTCCCCTACCGCTTTCCTTTCAAAAAAAACTTAATGCCAAAGTCCTGTTAAATTAGAGCCTGGATTTGGTGAACTTAATGGTGTAGTATTTGAGGCACTAAATGTTAGCCTTTTGGGGCACTGTTAAAACTTCCACAAATGCTCACATTAGGCACTCAATAGTGTCTCAAATTCTCTCAGTTTACCTGAAAAGATAAAATCAAAAGAGAAAAGCAATCAGGGAAACAAACAGAGAAAGAAGGACATGAAGATATCGATGTTCCTGAATGTGTGCGTAAGAAATGAAGACAAACATGTGAAAGAGGAACATGAAGTTACCATTTTATTAGTTGTGAAAAAACACAAGGAAAGCAGTGTGTACATGGTTACTATACTCACTAGTGACCACTCACCACCTGCAACTGAGTTGAGATGATCAGTGTTTGTTTGGTGAGGGTGACAAACTGAGAAGTTTTCCCAATTTGGTCCATTAATTAGCACTAGTAGAAACCTTGAGCTGAGAATCATTTCTAATGTAGAATTTCAGTGTAGTGTCCACAAACTTCACCAAGTCAGATCACATATAGTTTAAAAAGTTCACGACAACCTTTCATTACATGAACTTCCTTTTGGGGTTTGTTCTACTAAAATTGCAATGTCCTCTGGCAGATATCTGATCCTGTAACTTTTTATGCAATGACTCATAAAAATCTTATGGGTTCATCTACCCTAGGTGGCTCCGCCATCGACCTTTGATAGGATCATACAATATAAAAATGATTGACTTCACTAAACATGGATTGCTACAAGTTGCAGAGACATTGGATTATCTCCATAGCAATGCCCATCTTGCCCATCAAGCTATCACCTGAGGTTGCGATGTTGTAGATTTCTTATGTTCACAGATACACATGGTTGTTTCCTCCAATTGTTATGTAGCATCATCTGTCATTAAATTGGTTCTACTTTGCATAAAGCTATTTTTGATGAATACTGACTCAAGTTCATTCATACGATACTGTGACCGAGGCTGGCGGCAATAATATTTTTCTATTTTTTAGTCACTTAGTTTTACCCCACAATATCAATTCAAACCTTCTGTAATTGGTTGTAGATATTATTGTGTTCATATTGGACTAATCGGTAACCTTCTCTTTCTGATCTGATGGCCTGGTAGCTGGGGCTATAATAGTACCTGTAAATAATTGTCTAGGAGCTTGAATTAGTACATCCAATTCACTATAATTGTTCCCTAATGCAAATGCTTCCACTTCAACCCCTACTATAATGCTTTAGTCTATATCCCCTGCTCCTGCATTTGATGTTGATGTTTATAACTGTCGGTGAGTCATCAGTTCAGTGCCATAAACATTTGGCCTCTTTTGCAGACGGTCTTTATCACTTAGAGTGGAGCTTGGAAGCATGGGGGCTTTGGTTTCACTCTTCAAAGCAATAGGTGGTTTGGCATAATTGCAGCAATTCCATTATTCGATCGGTGCTTATGATATATACTTTTATGCCTTCGCTTTTCATGCTTCTTTAATTATACCCTATCAGTCTATCTCATATATGTGAAGTTTCATGCACCAGAGCCCTCCTCCTTAGATGTTTCCTAGATCAGTCATACTAAATTTCGTTCAAATGGATTTCTTCTGTGCAGCGTGTTGTGGTAGACTGGTAGTTCATGTCACTGTGTAACCAATCTGTTTTAAATTTGTCTACAAACAGAATACTGCGATTTATTCTGTTGTGGCGTGAAACAATTTTTGACCCATCAAAGTGAACTCACTTTCTATTATAGTATTCTTACATGAACATAGCCTTTTGGGTCATTGTAGAGATATAGTGTTTCTTCTCTAGGAAACTTCTTGGATCTACATAACATTCTGAGTAACAAGGATAGATTGATTGGGTGCATTTGAGGAAATAGCTATTTGCTTACAAGATGCTATTTGAACTCCCTATGTAAGTATTTGTACCGGCTCAAATAAGTTTTTCACATTTATTAAATATTTCTAGATGCTCTCATTTTCTTCTGTATGAGTGCATATTTGCCTTCAAATTACTCTAGGATCATGTATGTTGCATGTTTATGTACGTTTTGTCGCCATGTTGTCTTGAGATCATTTCTTGACAGTTTACTGCTACATTTCAGAGTCAAATGACTTAAGCTTTTAGCTTAATAAGAATGTACGTATTCCGATTTCCATTTAGTTAACATCACTCTGAGCATGGGTAATCTGTTTTTTTCAGATGCTCTGACGCTTTCCAGGAAGCCGCATGGTCTACAAGAAGTGATCTTGCCAACCTACATCCTTATATATATTCATTATTATGCATAGTGCACTCACTTTTTTGTTCTATACTACGTAGCGGCTTATCCGTTTGAATCAAACTTTGTGCAAATGTTGTAATTTTGTAATCAGGTTTCTTGAGTTGAACTCATGTGCAACGGTTGTACTTTCATAATACTCTTAACGCCTGCTCTTACATTAATCTCAAACCACACTAGGTGTCAGATGCTTGAGGATGTTTATATATGTCAGTTGCTACAGTAGTAGTTGTCAGTTGCACAAACTGTTTGGCATCAGAAGTACACACCTTCATACTAGGAAGTGCACTGGAATTATTTTCGGCAAGAAGTACAATTTCTATCATTAGAAGTGCATACCTATTGTTGATTGCAGTAATACGTATTCAGAGAAGAAGTGTAGGTAGGATTAAAATATCTCTTGTTGATTGTCACTTAGAATATCTCTTTTTTGATTAAAATATGTATTTAGAGAAGAAGTGGCCCAGTTGTGCATCCATTTTCCTGGTCAAATCATCAGAACATATGCACATTGTACTTAAGAAGTCAAACTACACTGAAATGCATTTTGGTTTCATGTAGATTAGTGGCCAGGAAGGAAGAGTAAGGTGGCGGCTCGCGGGATAAGATGCTGGAGCGATAAGGCTTGCATGGCTACTCCTCCCTACAAAAGGTTTCAGTTCCTAAAGTTATTTTCCAGTTTATTGTTGTCTCTTATAAGGACCAGATAGATGGTTTTTTGGTTTCTCTTATACTGTATATTTCAGGTTCTCATCAGGTGTTTGTATGGTTAGCAACACGCTATCTTTTCGGCAGTGGTTCAGTTTGGTATTATTTTTTGCAAAAGGATGATGTGGATTTCTTGTTGCTATATATGGGAAGAGAATATGTATTGCACCAAATTTAGTTGCAGGTGTAGGAAACTTGGATGTTAACATTACCGTGTAGGAATTCATGCCAAGCTTTGTGTCTCTGTTTACATATCCTAGCGAACCTGTTGTTGCTATTGCTTTAGGCTATAATAGCTGAAGTGCACAATTTACACAATGCTAGATTGTCTCGGCCTCTTGGGTCTTTCATACCAGCATATTGAAGATAGCTCGATATTGATTGTTATGAGCTTTCAGGGAAGACTAGATGTTCATATATTGCATTATTTACCAAAAGTAGTTCTTGAAATACTCAATATTTTGTCATTACTATTTTTCAGGTAATGGTTTCTTTTGGCACATGCCACACTGTACCTTAACAAACATTATTTGTTGAGGTTTCTTTTGATGAATCTGAACTATGGCTGCAGGTCACAAATCCTGATGGATCCATCTTCAAGCAAAGGGATGGTAATGTTGCTGCTACTGTAACACAAGGTACAAGCAAGATAAGGAGGAGCAAAGCAAGTTCGCGGGTTTGACATTCAAGTATGGAAGTACCTAGCTGCTAGGCTTTCACAAATTCTGAGGCTGTTATATGTTGTCAAATGCTGCCAGTTGTAAGTTGAGACTAGGCGTCAGATGCTTGATTGCTTCATGACGTTTATATGGTCATATGTTGTCAACTTGTCTGTTGCTTTACATTTGTGAGAGCTCAGTCTTACTTTCATGGATAAATGATGTCAGATGATGTAATTTACATCCTGTTTTTAAATTTTGAATTTGAATTGCGACCTGAAATTTGAATTATGCATGTGGTGTCACTTTTCGAATACTTACTTTTTGAGGCACTCCAAATAGTGCCTCAAATGGATAGCTTTTTAGGAATTTTGAATAGTGCCTCAAATAGGTATCAATTGAGGCACTCCAAATAGTTCCTCAAATACTCAATATTTGAGGCATTCAAATTAGTGCTTAACAGGATAGTATTTGAGGCACTCAAAACTGCCTCAAAGGATGTAGTATTTGAGGCACTAAACAGTGCCTCAAAAGGATAGTATTTGTGGCACTCCAAATAGTGCCTCAAATGGATAGCTTTTTAGGAATTTTGAATAGTGCCTCAAATAGGTATCAATTGAGGCACTCCAAATAGTTCCTCAAATACTCAATATTTGAGGCATTCAAATTAGTGCTTAACAGGATAGTATTTGAGGCACTCAAAACTGCCTCAAAGGATGTAGTATTTGAGGCACTAAACAGTGCCTCAAAAGGATAGTATTTGTGGCACTCCAAATAGTGCCTCAAAAGGTGAGTATCTGAGGCACTCCAAAGTGCCTCAAATACTCCACTTTTGAGGCATTATTGAGTAGTTCCTCAAAAGACTTTTCCCTACATGAGCGAAGGCGACATTTTTATTTTTGTCTCAAAAAACATTTTAAGGCACTAATTTAACTATTTGAGGTACTTTCAAATGCCTCAAAATCTAGTACGTGTTGTAGTGATTGGGCCTTTTTTCTCATCAAATTAGTCACTCCTACCTCTTGCTTGTTTTTTCTTCCCGTACACAACGATAGTGTAGTATCTCATGCCATGCGAGTGTTTCCCTTTTTTTGTACGTTGCCAGCTTGTGCACGTCTCGTGCTTTTTGTTGTGTTTGCCTTTTTTTTAGAAACACAGTACAGATGTAGACGCTCACAAACACGCAAGTAAAGACACTCCTATGAACGTACATCTGGCAGATCTTGAGTTTGACGAAGTCACCACGGGCGTCTCGCTGTTAACGGGCACGTCACCTACCACTAAAAGAATAGCGTCGATTAAATTCTGCATTAGTTAGAGTTCGATCACCTTCTAAGCCATTAAATTATGTCGTGGTTAATGTTAGGTTACAAGTATTGTAAAAGAGTTTTTTTACAGTTATAATTGAAGAAAAATGTTGATGGTCTTTCGCATGATGAATCGTGCTAGTTAG
>NC_053024.1:29765579-29777296 GCF_003073215.2 Triticum urartu
CCCCCCCCCCCCCCCGGGATCGCCTTTTCAGTTTAAAAAAAATAAAAGAAAATGATGGAAATGTCAAAAAAAATAAAAGAAAATAAGTTTCACATGTGATATGTGGTCTAGTTGTTGGGAAAATTTGCAAATGTGAATTTTGACTTTATTTGTAAAATCTTTCTGAAATTTGTAAAAATGGGCATAACTTTTGCATACTAACTCGGATGAAAAAGTTTTTTATATGAAAAATCATCTACTCGAAAAGTTACATCCGAATTTAACCGGAGGAACCCCGTTAAACATTTTCAAAATCCTCAAAATCCTAATAGAAAAAAGTTACGGGGCTTTTAAGATCTAGAGTGAAAAAAATCGAAAAAAAATTCAAATAGTGGGCAAACTGTGGGCATACTATGGTTAAACAATGGTCAAACTAATTATTCTATAATATTAGTGTTACTAAATAATTATTTCAGTTATTTCAATTTTGGTCAAATCTGGTCAAACTGTGGTCAAACAATGGTCAAACTAATTATTCAAGAAATATTAGTGTTACTAAATAATTATTGTTTTTTAAAACAATAGTTTTAAAATAAAACTATGAAATGTGTCACTTCATGCTAAGCAAAATTCCTGAAGGTTAATAGGATTGACATCTTAGTATTGTCAGGAAAACAACAAGTGCAGACTTGGAGCGAGGGAGAATAGAACCCGGAAGTTAAGCGTGCTCAGGCTGGGGGAGTGGGAGGATGGGTGACCATTCGGGAAGTTAGATGATTTGAAATAATGAGGGGTGATTAGAGGATAAATTGAGAAGTGATGAGGTGTGGTGATTACAGACTAGAGGTTAAAATAATTCAGAAATTTGAAAATAAAAAAATTTCAAAAAAAATTTCAAAAAAAATCATAAAATTTCCTTTAGTCCCGGTTGGTGTTACCAACGGGGACTAAAGGTGGAGCTCCACGTGGCCGCGCCCTTTAGTACCTTATGAACTGATTTGGAATGATGAGGGGTGATTAGAGGATAAATTGAGAAGTGATGAGGGGTGGTGATTACAGACTAGAGGTTAAAATAATTCAGAAATTTGAAAATCAAAAAAAAATTCAAAAAAAATTCAAAAAAATCATAAAATTTCCTTCCAGGTTGGTGTTACCAACCGGGACTAAAGGTGGAGCTCCACGTGGCCGCGCCCTTTAGTACCTTATGAACTGTGACTAAAGGCCCTTATGAACCGGGACTGAAGGCTCTTTTTCTACTAGTGTAGCCATGCACGCTCCTGCGAGAGCCCCTGCATGATCGTTAGCACGATCTGATCCACTACTGTATCTCGTGTATAAATTCTGTGCTTCGGCTATGCAATGAAGTTCAGTTGAGCCCCACTATTCTTCTTGTTTTCCTTTTGCTGTGGTGACACGTTTTTTCTGTAACCAGATGGGACTTGGTACATATTTTATTTTTGCTACTACAAGAATACATTCGAAATATTGTAGTAATATTTTTTCACAAATTTTACATATTAACGGTGTTTCTTTTAGAAAGGTATTGCATTTGGATGTAACTCGTTATTTAGTAAATAAAAATGATAGAAATAAAGTAAATACTATTATGATAATGATATCGTTGAATCCCCTTGATCTCAGAACTTAGTAATGTGACCAACGTTTACAAAATCCCAAGTAGTGAATTAAGACGAAAAGCCTCCTTTCGGCACGATGACAACGTTGGGCATTGCGTAGCTCCTTTCGGCATCGATCGTTCGTGGTGTTGAGACCGGCTGGAGGGACCAGTGACAAGTATTGCCAGGCCCGGTTTCATACACGATAATTTTCGGAGGCTAGGCTTGCTTTAGTGTCCTTTTTCCGAGTTTAACTCGTAGAGGTACAAAGAGGGTTTTTTTTAGTACAAACAAAGTCAAACTTTTCTCTAGGGGGGAGGAGACCAAACGGGAGAGCAACCGTGGAATCATCACTCCTGCTTGGGTACTTGGAGACCTCGCTGGGAAGGAAGGCATGGCCATGAAACATGCTTACGGCGGCCAAGTCGTCGTCGTCGACTCATCGTCACGGAAGGCAGGCCGCGGCATGCGCCTCATCTCTTCTTTAGAGTACGCCTCAGGGTGGACACGGTCCGGGCCGGTCCGGTCTCTCACCGAGCCACCGTTTGGACCGGCCGCCGGCGGTCCGGACCGACCAGCCTCGCGGTCCTGGTTTCAAGGACCGGACCGGCGGCACCGAAGCCCGGGCCGGACCGAGCGGACCGGCCAACCACTACCAGCGACGACGTGCACGGGTGCGCTGGCATGGTGGGCGACGTGCGCACGACTGTGGCGAGGTGGGCGACATGCGATAGCGCGGGCGTCGAAGGGCGACTTGCTATGGAAAGTGCTCGTGGCGCGGCTGTTAGCCATTATTTTCTCTGTATCGTGATGTTTCTTCCTTTAGCAGTTTTTCTACTGCATGCAAGCAATATAGCGCCTGCATGAGCCCGTGATTTTCTCTGTGAAGGCCTCGCCGTGATTAGAGGATCAAATTGAACGTGGAGTTGATCGTCAAATAGTGCCGTGACTTTCGGATCAGATCCTTTTTCTCCCTTACTTCCTATTTTCTGTTCGACTGAAACGGCAGCGCGGGATTGATGGCGCGTGATAATAGGAAGAGGGGCCTAGTATTAAATCTTGGTCCTTCCAAAACAATACTTTCCTGGTTTATTGGATGTGAAAATCACGACCGAGTATTTCTCCCACGATTCAAAAATCACGAGAAAGCGTTTCTCCCACGATCCGACTGGGCTGAAACGGCTGCTATGGCACTTCGTATGCACTGCAAAAAGCGTTGCCATGGCAGGAATTGCTGCCACGTTTGGGTCGACGACATGGTCGAGAACTCGAGATCGGCGGCAGTGCACGCATGGCAGCGATGGCGAGTGGCAGCGAAAGGCTCTGAAACCAACTTGGCCCCGGCCGGAACTTTCCAAGTTTAATTGCATTGCACTTAAATAAAAAAAATTGTAGCTATGCAATTTGATACAGATATCTACTTTAACAAAGTAGACAAACTTGCACTGCTTGTTTTACCGACCATCGCAACAGATAGTTACCAAAACAAGCCGAAATAACTTTTTTTTAGGGAAACATCTAACTTTATTTAAGCAAAGTCTGGAATCTTGTCCACAAATAGCACGCTTCAAAGAGAAGGCAGGCTCCTGACCCTATTCATACAGGAACTGCAGTTGAAATAACTGAAAATGTTATATTCTGTAGGCTTTCAGGTATATGAAGGTTGGGTTGCAGGGTTTATGTGCCACTACAAGCAGACCAACAGTTGACCACTCCGGAAGTGATAAGGAGGAAGTAGAACTTCACCCGAGCAAAAGATAATCTTCTGGTCTCGAGATTAGTAATGATGCTTCATGATGAGGTGATTGAATGTACGTACAGCTTCAATCTGATTTCAATGAGCTGCATAATAAGTAGATTGCTGGGGGTACCGGGCCGGGGTAGCAGCACTGAATGGTGAGAAAGATCACCCCAGGTGGTGATGAAACAAGTCTTCACAATTCACAGTTAAATTTCTAGTATATATATTCAGTTGACCAGAAATGGACCAAATAAATCATTTCAAATTTGTGGAAAGATGTGTGTGGCGCTAATCTTGTTTAGAAACCTCACCACAGAGACGCCACTGGTAAAAATGAAAAATATTATTCCGAAATTGAGGAACCACCATGGCAGAATCTTCACATCTGCTTTTGTAGCAAAATCAAATGTTCGTCAAAAAATGCTGCGTGACTCCTGATAATCTAAGGCATACACTTCTGTCCTAATTGACAGAGTACAGTTACAACCAACTCTAGACTCTTTTCTGTTGACGTTTGGACGCGGACCATTCCTATAACCCTTGACAAGTAATTTTTTCGTAAGAAATAACCACCCAGGCTTTCAGGCATTCCATGACGCTGATCGCTTCATTGTCGGCTTTACAGGTCGGTCTTCTTCCATGGAGATCATCATGAGTGTTGACGGTCCTCCAGCATCATCCGGGCTACCAGGTAGCCGCCGGTGATGGACCATGTTTGAAACTTCCTGGCCTGCTTGCCTACGAACTTTCGCAGCTTGCCGTCATAGTACTCGGGCCAGCCATCCTTCAGAAGCCTAGCCTCGGAGAGCTCGATGGCGCGCTTCGCCATTTGTGGCCGCCCAGTCTTGATGCAGGCTGCTGTCAGCAGCCATAGAAGAACTGCAGATGGAACATGCATGTGAGAATAAGATTGGGTGCATTGTTTTCTGTGCAACTAAAGCAGAACATCGATTGAACATACAAAGCCACGTTTCTAATCCTGAAGAGATAAGGAAGTAGTGGCAGAACTTCACTCAAGCAATCAGAAAACGCAGATCAAGAATTCCGTAGAATTCTCAAAATCATAAATTTTGTTGACAAAACTATAGCTGCCTTTTGTAGCTGCAACATTACAGGGAAACAGATGCATTGTACAGGACATGGTTAGGTTCAGAATGAAGTTTATTCTAAACGTGTGTTACTGTACTACAATTATTAAAGTTGTAATCTTCACTCCGAAAAAATAGTTTCTCTTCAGATGATAACAGGTTTACCAATGAAGGATACTTCACAGTAAAGAATGCTCACTAAAATAATCTGTTTTAGGTATTTCAATGTAGACTACATACAGTGTGAAATGAGTGAATATACGGACTAAAGTACGTCTAGATATGTACGAATCTGAAAACAGCGAATATTTTTATATTTTGGAACGGAGGGAGTAGACACTAGCAGAGTGAATTACCTGGCCATGATCCCCCATTATGATAACTCCACCGTGTATTCTTGGGGTGGCAGCCAGTAATTATTCTCCGCTCATGGTTCTCAATTGCAGGATAGCATATCTTAAGAGGGACTTCACCCACTAGCTCATCCCACCGCTCCTCGATCAGATCCATTATTGCCCATGACTGCTCCGGAGTGGCCAGAGATGATATAATGGCAATACAATTTCCAAGAGCAAACCACCTGTAGTCCATCATAGCAGGGCTAACGTTGCCAAGAAAGTAGCCTCCCCGGCATGGCATGAAATCAAACACCCAATCAGGAATTGAATCTGGGATGACATTGAATTTATTCACAGCAGTATGGGAGTACTCTTCTGTTTTATATCTATATATGTTGTTTAGATGCGGGAAATCCAGCCAGAAGTAATTTCTCATGTGGAAGGTTAATGCATGCAGCCGTTGTCCTATCTTCTCTATGAAGTCCTTCCCTTCACCATCCGCGGCTTAAGCAGTTGGAGAGCACATCTTAATGCCATGTAGAACAGAGCTTGGATCTCAATAGGATAACCATATATAGCCTGAAAATATAGATTGCATCTGTAGCATTACAATCGTGTAACGATAGGCTTATTCACTTTCAATATTAGTTGTTACTCAAAAGTCGAGCACGGAACTGGGAGACTTTAGAATTATATTTCAGAATATTGTTTGACTTTTTCAAGTATTATTGCAACTCAAAAGTGGAACAAGAAACACTAAGACTTTAGGGTTATAAGTGAGAATACAGAACGCCTTTTTCAAGTACTATATTTCTTACTTATCCTAAAATTAATCCTACTTCCTACTCGTGGAAAGGATCTCACTTGCCCTATCATAAATATAAATAAATTGCCACAAAATAAGGAAAAATACAATATTCAAATTTTGTTGCAATACCACCCAGTCAGAGTATGCTTTCTATCTGAATATGTCCCTATAATCAAAGTTTCCTGTTTAGGAAACGATAAATGTTCCTTTTGGTTGTACAAGAAAATGCAGAATCAGTCCTGTTCCTGTTACCATCTCAATTAAATCATGTTACTTAAGTATATATTTCTGAACATAAATCTAATACAGGTGAAGTGCGTATACCATTCAACGAAAATCTAACATCTCCAGTATACTTTGTATATGCCCGGAGGAGAATAATCCACCAAAATCCGGAGTCCACTGGTGCTACCCTGCCAATCGCGCTCTCACCAAAATCTAATAAAGTACATATTTGCCTCTTTAGCAGACAGCCATCTCTGTTAAATAAATATCACCATCCAAATCTGGTGCACATATAAGAAATTAATCAACACCAAACCTGCAGAGAATGCCCAGTAGTCTTGCAGATAGATACCAGGACATATATCTCGATTTCAGCATATCAATAGATTGTGGCAAGCAGTTGGACAGATGTCAAGCAAGTTGCAGCATACAAAAGCCTGCTTAAGAACGCCGCTGCATATTTCAGAATTAAAAGGCCAATACGTGCTATGAAGCATCACCTTGCTAAAAGGCAGTAGCTCCAATACATGTTATGGCTGAAAACTTTTTATCTAGACTCCTTGAGATGTAACTAAGAGTTTAAACTATCATCTGCATCCGAAACAAGAGATCTAGAACATGAATGGCCATAACTGATGGTCATACAGCCTAGTTTTGATACAAATGATAGATGAGAAAATAAATTAGATACCTCCATGTGACTGTACTTTCAGTAATTGCAGTTGTACGCTAGCACAGAATGAGAAAACAGCACCATAATACAAAACATTTAAAATCCATTAACATCATCCAAACATAAAGGGTGTTGCCACTCCAAGAAGTAGACATCGCAACATTTGAGCTATGCAGTTGTAAGCTGTTTGCCACGCCCCTAAACAATACTCATCACAAGTCACGAGCTGGAGCTGGCAAGAAACAGCTGATAGTCTACTCAGAATCAGGAGGGAAATAAACCTGGGCCGACAATGCAACGTCAATCTCATTGAGCACGGGCGGGAGACGTGAGTGAAACCAGGCAAATTTGCGAGTACCATTCATCACCTCATCGACGTCAAACGCTAACACTGAGCCCACCACTCCAACTTTCACTAATAATGCGCGCACCACTTGAACTTTGCCTAACTCATACTCCTCAACAACACATTCTTTGACTATTTCCTGAGAGTCCTCCGCCAGAGGCATGAGCGCAAGTGCCGTGTTCTTGAGGAGCAGGAGGGCTTCCGGGAAGCCGTCGTCTCCCAGCTTGGCCTCAACGAGGGGATACAGATGACGCTTGATCTTGTCGAGCTCCAACGCCACGCCTGCCACGAGCGAGAGGAGATGGATCTGGGCCTGGGGGCATCGCCAGTACCTCCGCTCAATCAGGTTGCGGAGGAGGAGTGCATACGAGTCGCTCGCTATGCTCAAGGACTCGAGAGAGACGAGCTTTAGGAACATGCGCCCACCGGAGCGGTCCTGCAGGGCTTGGAGGTCGGCATGGCAGGAGATGCGCACGTGGACCATCTATCTTTTCCTTGCGGCGGCGGCGAGACGAGACGGAGATGCTGAGGGTTGTTGCGGCGGCAGCGAGACGGAGACGGAGACGGTGGGGGTTGTTTTTATATATAGGCCTATGGATAGGGGCGATCTGTTTTCTACCGTTAGATGGGATTTAGGGTTTCTTCGGTACCGTCGGATCCGATTTGAGCTTCCTGGGAGCCCCTATTGAACGCTCTTAGCGCCAGTTTGACGTCGAAAAAGCTTTCGGCTGTCGTTCGTGGGCTTGGCCCATGTACGCTGCGCGTTCCCTAAAAGAAAAAGAGATTTGAACTGTTTTACTGCTTCGTTGCTTCTGCGCTTGAGTCGGATGTAGTACGAACGAGCGACGGAATCTGAAAACAGCTTAGGGGGTGTTTTGTTTGGGCTGTGCTGCTAGCAGGGAAAGCTACTTTTCTGAGTGTCGCTGTTTGGCGACTTGGCTTTTTTTTTACGTGAAACATGGGAGTTTTGTTGCATGAAAGAAATTCGGTTACACTCAGCCCTAAGGCTGTTTACAATGAAGGATGGACAGTTATCCATCCAACACTCGGATACCGCTAAGGAGGTAGCATGTTTGGCACAAAGATCGGCCGTGCCGTTGGCATCCCTGCTAACATGTTGCACCGAAAAAGAAGCAAAATTTGTAGCTCTCTCCCTGATTTCCTCGAAGATAGGCGTCACAATAGATCTTATATTATGACGCGAAAGCCAGAGGTTAGCCACCTCTAAACAGTCGACCTCCATCACCACATGCGAGAAGCCCCTCAATTGGGCAAATATAACTCCCTCACATAGCGCAAGCACTTCGGCAATGAAAGGGTCAGTGATACCAGGTAGGGGTTTGCACGATACGCCCTAAACGGAGAGGTGAGACCGTGCTACCCCGCCTCCTCCTCCTACCTGCATCAAAGCATCCACCGACCCATCGGTATTAATTTTAACCCAGCCAGGTTCCGGTGGTCGCCAAGCAGTGGCGGAGCTTGCAGCAAATTCCTGGACGGACTGGGTAGGCTAAATTGCATGAAAATGGTTTTTCCCCGGCCCATGGGCCGGCTATAATAGGAGGATGTGGTGCAAAGCTGGGCAGGCCATGGCCCATGTAGCCTTGCTGAAGCTCCGCCAGTGTCGCCAAGCATGACCTTCATGAATGCTAGATCTATCTCCCGGAAGGGCCAAGAGAGCCAGATCCGCCCTCGCCCTCTTGACTGCCTAAATTGGGTTATATCCGTACTCATCATGGGTCCAACGATTCCTCGATGACCATATTGCATGCATGATCGTGATGATGATCTGACATCTTTCCATCTTGGAAAACCTTGTATCCACCACTAAGTCTCGGGACCATGTGGTGGGATGCAATGATGGCAGCTTCAGGTCCAAGACCTCCCTTGCTGCTGCCCAAAAACTCTTAGCATGAGAGCAATGCACTAGGGCATGCATTAGATCTTCATCCATAGCTTTACACACATCACATACTGAAGTAGTTCTTATGTGCCGGTATTTCATGGTGTCATAGTCAGGGAGAATACCACGAAGAACTCTCCACCAGAATATACGTACTTTTGGAATTATTTTGAGCTTCCATAGGGCTGTCCACAACTGTTTTTCTGACGATGAAATCTCCGCTACCGTCCCTTCCTCTAGAGCACGCCGCTCGTCACGAGTCACCAAAGCACGATAAGCCGTTTTTACAGTGCATTCACCCGACTTCTCAAAGGCCCAAGCCAAAACATCTTCACCACCTCTTGCTCGAATTGGGATATTCAAAATTGCTTCAGCGTCTGGAGCCAAGAAGTTTCTTTTAACTAACTCCACATCCCAAGTGCATGTGTCAGTATCAAGCAATTCTGACACACGATCTAGGGGATCATTCCCTTGTCGACCCACATGTTTGAGGGTGGGAGTAGATGGTATCCATCTATCATTCCAAATAGAAACTGATTCACCATTGGCAATGCGTTTAATGAGACCAAGTTCAAGCGCCGATCGTCCCGCCACGATAGCCTTCCAAGTGGCCGACGCCGAAGACGGTGCATGGGCTTGCATAAAATCTGAATCTGGGAAGTACTTCCCCTTCAAGACGCGCGCACACACTGAGTTTGGGTCGGTTAGGAATCGCCAGCCATGCTTACCAAGTAGTGCGAGATTGAACTTCTGAAACTCCCTAAAACCCATACCACCCTGAACCTTTGGTGTTGCCAGTTTATCCCATGATATCTAATGCATAGATCTCCTATCAATGGAACTGCTCCACCAGTATCTTGCCATGGAGGACGTGAGTTGTTTGCAAACTTTTTTAGTAAGTAGGAAACAACTCATGCTAAAGGTAGGAATTGCTTGAATTACTGATTTGAGTAGCACCTCCCTCCCTGCACATGCCAAAAGGCGTTCCGCCCATCCTTGCATATTACCTCGACTCCTCTCACCAATATGTTCAAAGGAGCCACTTGTTATACGCCCCACCGCTGTTGGTAGGCCCAAATACCGTTCAGTGAAAGCTTCCACGAAAATACCAAGTGCGTGTTTCATAGCTTCACGAACAGGAGGAGTAGCATTAGGACTAAAATATATAGAACTCTTCTCCTTGTTTACTGCTTTCCCAGAACATTCAGCATATATCCTCAAGATTTCATTTAATCTGTTGGCACTGTGCAGCTGAGCACCGAGAAAAATCAGACTATCGTCTGCGAACAATAGGTGATTAACCCATGGGGAGCGTGTACACACCCGGATACCACGATCAATATGAGGACCACCAAAATTATTCATCAGGGATGTAAAGCCTTCCGCGCAAATGAGGAAAAGGAAGGGGGAGTTGGGATCCCCTTGGCGAAGTCCTCTAGTTGGTTGGAAGAAAGGAAGATGTGTGCCATTCACCTTGACTGAGAATCTCAAAGATGTCACACACTTCATAATTAGCCGGATAAATCTGTCACGAAAACCCAGCCTGGACATTATGGCCTCCAAATAATGCCATTCGACTCGATCATAGGCCTTGAGCATGTCCAACTTAACAGCGCAATAAGTTGTGTTGCCTCGTCTCCTCTTTTCCATTGCATGTATACTTTCATAAGCTACCAAGACGTTGTCCATAATCAAACGCCCAGGTACAAAGGAGCTTTGCTCCGCCCCTATAATTCCATCATACTCCGCAAACGGTTAGTGATAGCCTTAGCGGCGATTTTGTAAATGATCGGACAAAGAGCAATAGGGCGATACTGAGAGATTTTCTGCGGGTTGCGTACCTTGGGTATAAGTGTAATGGCAGTATCGTTCAGACCCGGCGGTAGTTCACCACCATTCAAAAAATCCAGGACGGCCGTCGTTACGTCATCACCGAGGATGGACCAATGCCGTTGGAAAAAATGAAGGAAATATGCCCTAGAGGCAATAATAGAGTTATTATTTATTTTCTTATTTCATGATAAATGTTTATTATTCAAGCTAGAATTGTATTAATCGGAAACATAATGCTTGTGTGAATACATAGACAAACAGAGTGTCACTAGTATACCTCTACTTGACTAGCTCGTTGATCAAAGATGGTTATGTTTCCTAGCCATATACATGAGTTGTCATTTGATTAACGGGATCACATCATTAGGAGAATGATGTGATTGACTTGACCCATTCCGTTAGCTTAGCACTTGATCATTTAGTATTCTGCTATTGCTTTCTTCATGACTTATACATGTTCCTATGACTATGAGATTATGCATCTCCCCTTTACCGGAGGAACACTTTGTGTGCTACCAAACGTCACAACGTAACTGGGTGATTATAAAGGTGTTCTACAGGTGTCAACAAAGGTAATTGTTGGGTTGGCGTATTTCGAGATTAGGATTTGTCACTCCGATTGTCGGAGAGGTATCTCTAGGCCCACCCGGTAATGCACATCACTATAAGCCTTGCAAGCATTGTAACTAATGAGTTAGTTGCGGGATAATGTATTACGGAACGAGTAAAGAGACTTGCCGGTAACGAGATTGAACTAGGTATTGAGATACCGACGATCGAATCTCGGGCAAGTAACATACCGATGACAAAGGGAACAACGTATGTTGTTATGCGGTTTGACCGATAAAGATCTTCGTAAAATATGTGGGAGCCAATATGAGTATCCAGGTTACTCTATTGGTTATTGACCAGAGACATGTCTCGGTCATGTCTACATAGTTCTCGAACCCGTAGGGTCTGCATGCTTAAAGTTAGATGACGATCGGTATTATGAGTTTATGTGATTTGATGTATCGAAGGTAGTTCGGAGTCCCGGATGAGATCAGGGACATGACGAGGAGTCTCAAAATGGTCGAGACATAAAGATCGATATATTGGACGACTATATTCGGACATCGGAAAGGTTCCGGGTGATTCGGGTATTTTCGGAGTACCGGGGAGTTACGG